>NC_056745.1:1381373704-1381618139 GCF_019279795.1 Protopterus annectens
AAGAGCCATTTTCAATGCTGGCCTGGGGAGAAAAGCTCCACAATTGCAAGTTACATTTTACATGTTAAAAAAGGACTTGGTTCATACAGCTAATTAAGCATTTATAGGTCCTCTCCATGATATTTGCAATTGGCTTCTCACAGAATGAAAAGACATAATTCAATACATAAGTTTCACCATTTACATAATGTGAAGATTTTTGTTATAAACTCAATTGGAAGTTTAATATTTCAAAATATATAGCTTAAGACTGCAGTACTGGTGCTGCGGTAGCATTGTCGCCTCATAGCAATACATTGTCCCATTTGATTCTCAGAGCGTCTTCTGTGTGGAGGCGTACGTGAATGGGGCGTGCCTTCGTTGAAGGTTGTGCATCAGGGCTAGTAACCCGGTCCATAAAAATCTACTACCAATCATTAGCGGACCAGTGTTCCGCTGTGGCAACCCCTAACCGGGAAAAGCCGAAAGATACAATCAATCAAAAAACTAGCCATTAGGTTAGGAAAATATTATGCATGGAGAGGGTAATAGTACAGTAGATATTGGAGAGTATAGTATAGTAGATATTGGAGAGAGAATTAGTTTTTGGTAGGGGAGGGATTAGAAATGCACAATCTGAAGAATTCCCAGTCCCTCGGCACCACATGCACCAGACCTCAACCTCATTACCACAATTAACAAAACATACTTGAGGGACAGGTTCATAACCTAGAGACTGCCCATGCTATGAAATAGACTTCCCATACATGTCAAGCAGAGCACCTCACTGACCCTCTTCAAGAGAAATCTTGAGTAGATGGGAAACCAAATACATCTCAGGGGAAACATCCAGTGGCACTCCTCGATGCATGCACTGTAACTATGGTCAGGTGGCATTATGCCAGGGTAATCGTATGGCTAGGCTTGTAAAGGTCCCAGGGACTTTAGCCTAGTACACACCTATGAACCTATGAATTACAGATTTTGCAGTGAAATGCATTGTGTAATTACATGTGTTAATGAAAATAGTTAAATACAGGGTAAACATCTGAATATTGTGCAACATTCTCACAGACCGTAACCCCCCCTCCACCAACCTGTCAGCACAGTAACTCTAGACAAAGCAAAAAATTATCATAACAAAGGCGTACCATCAGGAATAGTTGTATAGATTGCCAGTATACACTACTAGTATAACAGGGTTTGCATTAGTATACATTATAACAGCTGTACATTTGCCGCATTCTCACAGCCACTAACCCCTCCCAACCTCTCAGCACAATTCCAGGTAGAGCAAAAAATTGTCATATAACAAGTGTAGCATTGGGCATAGTTGTAAACATTGCTGGTATACACAGCATACTACTGGAACAGGGTTTGCATTGGTATACATTAAAATATATGTTCTGCAGCATTCTCACAGCCAGTATCCCCCCCACTACCAATATTTTAGCACAATTGTACACAACAAAAATGCAATAATGAATATTCCTATGCAAGATTCGATAAAAAGCTACATCAAATTTGGACATTAATTAGACCAGCCTTCCTTTCTCAGTCTTAGGAGAATTCTGGACAAATAAAATAAAATCAGAACTCTGCAGAAAAAGTTATACAATCCTCTCCCTAATTTTCCTCACCCCCCCCCCCCCCAAGTAAAAAAAAGTTAAATAAACCCAGCAATTTACCTTTTCAACAGTTGATAGAAGGCTGCTACTAATCCTCTGCTTGCTTCTCCTACACAAAGACCATACCTGTTCAGCCCTTTTAAATTGCCCTCAAAATGAGTTTTTCAGATCTTTTGCCCTTACAAGGGCAGTTAAAATGCAGCTTCTTTGCTGCTCCCATGGTCATTCCAGCAAAACTTGCATCCTCCGTCCATCCTTGTGCTATACCTTTCAACCTCTGTGTGAAAAATCTGGCCAAAGCCAAGAATAATGGTGGTACAAAGGCTTAAAAATAGGGACACATTTTAAATACTGCTCCTATAAACTTTCAAACTTGCTTTTAGTCTTTGCTTTAGCATACATTTAGTGAAGGATATACAGTCTGAAACTGAAATGTTTTCTATGTAGTGACTTCAGTACTCATTGATTTGTAAGAAAAACACAAATTTTATAAAGAACAAACCAAAAATATGAAGCAAAAATCTGGATATTCTTAAGTCTGGGCAATTCAGATGTGTGCCTAATGCCAATAAACAGAACTGACCCAACAGACCATATATTACAGCAAAGCCAATCAGGTCCCTTGCGTCACTGAAGCAGACCTGATTGAGTGCAGCTTTATAAGTGAAGCAAGGGACCTGATTGGTTGCAGCCATCAAGGAAGCAAGTTGTTTCAGGGGAAAAAGAAGCAGAATTGATTGACTAAACATCTGAATGAACGAGGTACCAAGTACAGTGGAAGAGATGGAGAAACCCACGGCTGCTTCATATGGGGGCCCTCATACAAAGGGAGATGATCTGGGGGTTCCAGTGGCCATGTGTTCAGTGGGTGCCTAATGCTGGCTATGTAGCCATGCATACCAAATCTGACTAGTTCTGATACACGAAGTGTAAGCACTGGCCTGGGAGATGAACCATTTACAGCTTACCTTTTAGCATCAGATATAGGTGCCAAACTAGGGATGAATTTCCATTTTACCATCCAGTTGCCCAAGTTGCACTTTAATTGGGTTAGGGAGGAACTCTGCTTCACATGATAGTGAGCCCGTTCTATAGACAGGTATGTATCCCAGAGACTATACTATCTCTCCAGCAGTTCCTATTTATATCATAGGCAAGGTTTTAAGTCTCTAGAACAGGTAATTCTGGTACTGTTTGTTTTGTGGATATGCAGGAGGTCCATCAGAGTTGGGTCTGACAATGCCAGGCATATATCTCCACTCAAAAGCCTGTAGGAGACCGAATACAGAGATAGGACCTTGAGGTGGTCTGCATAGGGCATATTACTTGCGTCCTGAGTTTTTGAGGAACTTCTGCGGATGTTCCAGTTGTTGGGAGGTGCCTGGTTAGGTACATACCAAAGGGGGCATTGTACTTGATAGGTCTGAATGCTGGATACAGTGGAACAGACTTCCTTGGACTTAGATGCCATACATTTGTTTAGAAGTTGCTCAATATAAAATGATTTCTTCACCACTGTAGACGCGTAATGATCAAAGGTTAGATCACCGTGTCCTTAAGTCCTTACTACTGGGTCAACTCTAAGGGTTATGTTGCAATATGATGGTTACTAGGGATAGATGACTTCCCAAAGGATTCCATTGTGCATTTCTTGGTATTTAGTTTTAGTCCATGGCTCTGACTCCAGTCTGTCAGCCCCTCCTGGAGAATATTTGTCAATGTGAGGTTCAATGACAGCTCAATTTGCAGTCCTCTGCAAATTTAGTCTGTCAGAGACCACTGACATTGGCCTTGACTTCTGAGAATTAAATGCCAAACAGGAATGGTCCAAGGACTTTTCTCTGAGGGACTCCACTTGTGACTGGCCTTTTTGTAGAGGTGGACCCCCCCAGTTCTAACTTCCTGGCTTCCTATCAGTAGGTCAGTTGGCTATCCACCGGGTGACATACGGGTTTGTACCTAATCTCTTGAGTTTGTAAACAATGCCCTAGTGGGGTTTTAAATGCCTTGGCCAGGTCAAGGTAGACAGTGTGAATGATTTTGGCCTTGCCCATTGCTTTGGTGACCTTCTCGAAGTCCACCAGGTTGAGTAAGCATGATCTGCCCTTGATGAAATCAAACTGGGTTGGGTCCAGTATCTGAAGGTTTACTATATCTCTATTGATCATCATAATTCTTTCCATGGATTTACATACAAGACTAGTGAGCCTTGTGGGTCTGTAGTTTCCAGGGTCTGTTGATGGCCCACTTTTGTGCAGAGGGATGACTTGCCTTTTTTCATTCATGATGCACAAAGCCTGTTTGGAGGCTACAGTTCAGTAGTAATTCCAGAGGCCCTGATCGGTAGTGTTTCATGCTATTTAGAATGTATCCTGGGATATTGTCTGGGCCTATTGATAGAGTTCTTGGTCTTGGAGCATTACGAACTTGTTCCCTAATGATAGGGAGTAGTTTGATATTTCCTGAGGGAAGGTTGGGGGGGGCAATAATGTTGGAGATGAATTTATCAGTATAGGTTGCTCCATTTACAATGAGCTCTGCACACAATTGTGTATTGCCTTTGAGGTTGTGGACATGGCTAAAGAATGCTTTCTTTGTCCTTGGCCTGGGAGTCCAAACTTACCTCATATTTGACTTTAGTAGCAGTTTTGCTCTCAGTTTTACTTTGAGTGTGCTTTATCCTGCTGGGTGCTGCACCTCCTAATTTTTGCCATGATTTTCTTCCTATTATATGTCAGATTGATTTTGTGATTCCACCAGGGTGGCTTGTTTTGAATTAGTTCTGTACTTCTTCCTGGTGGGTACAGCTGCCTCTGTGCAGCTATTAACATGCTTGTACAGGGTTTCTGTGAACATTTCTGCATAGGCAGAAGTGTTCTCAGGGTGTTTGGGGGCTTGAAGTTTTGCCATGTTCTCACTTAATAGCAGGAGGTTTGCATTAGAATAGTTCCTGAATATTCCCTGTTTAGCAAGGGGTCCAGGTTTTATTTTTTCTTCAAAGGAGACCATTTTGTGGTCTGACCTTACCAGGGAAGGCATTACAGTATGGGGTGTGCAAGCTGTCTGCCATATTAGTGAGGACCAGATCCAGAATGGTTGCACCCCTGGTTGGTGTATTGACCATCTGGTCCAGGGAGATTGTGTATACAAAATACAGGACTCGCTGCATGTACGTTTGTCATATAGGATTCCCAGTTAATTGTGGGGTAATTCATGTTGCCCATTAATATTGTATTGGGTTGGATGGTTAGTGTTTCTAATGCGTTTAAATACATGATATGGGTTTCCTGGGTCATAGAGGGGGCCTATAGTTTGCAAGGAAGGGTATCGAATTTTATCTATGGTGATTTGAACATTGAGCAGCTCAAGTTCATTGGCCTGTTTGACCAGTCTTGAAGTACACTTATTTCTGATGTAAATACACTTCCAGTCTTAGTCCCTGCCTGTGAAGTAGCTGGTCTAAATGTGTGGAAGGCATTATAACCTTGCACTGTTGGTGTGCTTTCCACAGCTTTAAACCACGTCTGTGACCACACAGACATCCGCATTCTGTAGGGTCAAGAGCACTTCTAGGGAGTGCAGTTCTTTTGTTTAGGCTCCTAGCATTGAGCAGTAATACCTTTAGATTTTCTTGGTTTTGATTTGCTATATTGGAAGTACTTTCAGTTTTGCATTGCCTAGAAAAGGCACTATGGGGGAAGACAATGATTTAGCTATTTGAAAGCCTAGAGGGGAGAGTTGCAGACCATCCATGGCAAAATAACATGGTCTGTTGACCATCTCCTTCCATGATGACAGATATTGCACCTTCTTAGAATCACACCAGAAACTAAGCCAATTAAAGTCTATCATCTCTTGTTTGTATTGTAACATCCTTGGAGAAGGTAGTATCTGGGATGGTTGGTTTAGAAGGGAAGTCTAAATGAAGAGGTCAGCTAAAATCGGAGTGGTTGTAGTCAACTGGCATAGTCTCAAGTGTAGTCTGAAAGGTAAGGTGTACAAGACAGTGGTGCAACCAGTGCTACTGTATGGTGCAGAAACCTGGGCAGCATAGGCAGAGCAGATGAGGAAGCTAGAGGTGAGAGAAATGAAGTGCTTGAGAAGGGAGGTAGGATGCAAACTGTGGGACAGACAAAGGACATAAGACCAGAAGCCAAAGTAGCTCCAATTGAAGAAAAGATCAGAGAACAGATTTGTGGTTATGCAGTGCAGTAAAACAGAAGACAATCTAGTAAAGATGATTTGGGGAAAAACTGGAAGAAGGTACGGAAATGAGGATGTCCAGCAGAGGGTGGATGGGTTGTGTAAGATATGAAACAGCCAGGCCAGCCAGTTGAAAGCAGGAGTGTGGTATTAAATCGAGAGATGGCTACAATTAACACAATACCACAACCCCATGTAGAAAATGTGAAAAAGTTGGGTGCTGTTGCTGGTGGAATTTTTTGAGGCATTCAAGACTAGCACAAGATGGAATTAACCCTTGACAGATAAACTGCCTCCTTTAGCTGTCCTAAAGTACCTCATAGGAATTTCTTCCTAGCAGCCAACTCGGTGAGAAGGAATTTTAAACGGCAGACTGTTCATTTACTACCTTTATGTAGATTTCTGTAGACACAGGGTAGTGAGAACAGATCCCTCCCTAATGCTTGAAGTAGTCTCTGTTTGTTGACTGAAGTCATGCAGTTTGATTTCTAACTGGTTCAGACATCTCACGGTGCACCAAGAAGACTACTGCAGTAGTACTCTGGTCTGCTGGTGTCCCAATAAACTACCATAGAAGTGAATGTCAAATGGCATTTGATTTACAGCGCAGCTTATTTGGAAGATCAGGCTCATTCTGTTCAGAAGTTTTTAGGAAGATGCATTTAAAGTATTTGAGACAGCTACCTGAATGCATTCACACATTCCCCAAGTATTGCAGAGGAGATGTGATTTTTCTGAAGTAGAATAGGATTTATTTTGGCTACTGTATGGGGCATATGTTGTAAACATCCTCCCTCTTCTGAAAATGGAGGGTACATTACTACTCTTCAACTGAATTTCTCCATCCTTTATTCTTACAATCAATATAATGCAGGTGTATGACCACGCTTTCCGTAACAGTAGGTGTTAGCTTCTACATAACATAGATTTCCTTTCCTCATTGCTCTGTTGGACTTGCAGTTGTATCTGTCCTGGTTACTTTGGTGGACTGGTAGTATTACTTCTAACTTTAGCCTGTAATGCTTTGGAGTGTCTTATTTCTTCCAATCTTATAGTTGTAAAGCGATTGTGTTCTGAAAACACTACGTTTTTTGTTTATGTAGTCTTATTGTAAGCTGCCAGTGTGTGTAGCTCTCCATGAGAGCATCCTTTTTTTTGCCTGTACTGGCTTGTTGGGCAACAGGTTAACAGTGTAAGCCATTCTCAGCACTTGTGCAACTAGGCCTAGACTTCCTTTAAAGGCTGTGGCAATGTATAAAAAGTATGCACCTTTGACATCTTTGTTCTACAACAAGTTAATTACGGTCTTCTGTTTAAAACCAGAAAAAAAGTATTTTCACTACACTCGTGCCACTGAACTTGAACAGTAAATTTTATCTTCACTGACATGGTGTCAATAGACCTTTAGTGGATGCACCACATCACACACAGATGAACCCATTGAAGTCTATGGATACATTTTACATGCACCTTAACTTGGTATCACTGTGGAATGTACTAAATTTGTATTCAGGCCATGTGTTAAAAGTAGCTTTTATTAAAATATGGCCAAAAATGTAAAGCCTGAGGAGGAGAAATGTAGAAGCATTTTGACTCAATGTGCTGTGATGCATATGAACACTGGTGAATGGTGTTTTCACGTTACCCCTGAAAAGGAGCAGTTGTGTTCAGTTTGCTTGCCTGATTAAATTAAAAAGAAGGGTCCAAGATGCTGAGATCTACCTTCGGCTGATACCCAGCTGGTATTACCTTAGTTGAACATCTGTTAGAGTATATTCACACAATTGTGCAAAAAGCCAATGGCTTTGTTAGATGTTCATTCTTTTCTGTTTCTTTTCCAGGTAAAATGTGTTGGAGTCTTTCTGGCTATTTCCTGTGGCCATTTGGGAAGGTGATTCGAAAGGTATGTACCTAAAGTTTAAACAAAACGTCAACATTTTAGAGTAATAGGTGGAAAGACATTGGTATCACTTAGGGTAAAATACAGATGTTCTTCATCTCACATTGCTGCAGTCCTTACACTTGGGTAGTCCGCTGTCCTCGGTCGGCCCGAATATCAAAGTATTAGGCTGACGTCGGTCAAGGTGCTTAAGACTGACATCAGGACGTCAGGGTACAAATGCGCATGACCAACGTCATATCCTCAGTCTTTTTTGCCGCATGGTCCGATGCAGAAGCAGCGTTGCGAGTGCCGTTCGGCATTCTGAAATTTTTCGAATTCGGAGTTTCAGACAGAGTCAAAGTTGGCTAAGTACCCCGTTGGGGAATATTTTAGTTTTTTCTTGCCTCAGTGGTTTACCGGATGTCAGAAAAAGTGAATAACTGTATTTCTTGTGGGAAACAGATACCGCATAGAGATTATCATACTTTGTGTATTCCTTGTTTGGGGCCTGAGCACGACGTTGTTGGGTGTCGCTTTTGTTCTAGGTTCAATAAGCGCACTATTGCTTAAGGTTAGATTGTGCCAGGTTGGTCTTCGGAAGCGGTGCAATTATAATATGCCGCCGGATGCTCCGGCCGCTTCAAGAAGCGCAAAGACAAAGCAGCTAAACCCAGGCAAGAAGAGTTGTCCGCACCGGACGCCGGTTCTTTAGAGGTCAGTGGAACCGGTGGTTCCGCGGAGGTTTCTCTGGAGTCCCAGGGGGAGACTTTGTTATTGCAGGATGTGGCCTCCCAGGAGGCAGGTCAGGCTGAAGGGGCTTCTCAGGTTACTGTACTCCCTCCCTTCCTAGGGTGGTTAGGCCCTCTCCTTCTGTTTCCAAGGCTTCTCCCAGAGGCAGGCCAGGGTTAGCTTCTGTTGGTGTCACTCCTAGTTCATCAGGATCTGTGCCCAAGAAGCACATGCTTAAAATGGCAGAAGATTTAATTACTTTGATTAGAGGTTCTTTGCCCCCTCCTGATAAGAGGCCTAGGGTGGAACCAGAGTTGGGGCGTTTTGAGCAGGCTTCGGATGTTTCAGAGTCTTCGGCTGAAGACTTGCAGGAGTATTCTCCTTATTCTGATTCTGATGTGGATGATTCTACTCCTTCTGCTTCTCCTCCAGAGGATTTTTCTTTTCAGAGACTCTTCATTCCATGAGGAACATTTTAAGTGGGAAGGTCAGGACTTCTCTGATTCCAGGAAAAGGCTTAGGGAATTTTTGCTTTTACCCCAGCATAGGCCTTTGGCTATACCTCCTGTTCTGGATGTTGTGGAAGATGTGTTTGCAGAGGCTTCACTTAATCCTGATTCTTTGCCTCCTGCTCCTGTTAAACCGGATAGGTATTACAGGGTGCCTGAAGCTCATAAATATCTTTATAAGAGTCCTAGGGCGGACCCAGAAACTGTTAGTCAGGGACCTAAGGGTGTCAAGGCCTCTGTTGTAAGAATCCGGTTCCTCCAGATAGAGGCCAGGGCTTTGGATAGATGGGGAAAGAAAGTCTATACTTCTTCCACCTTAGCTATGAGGGCTTTGAATTGCCAGTTTCACATGTTGAAATATCAAAACTATCTACTTTCTCAATTGAAGTCTAAGGTAGATGCTCTGGCGGAAGGTATTGAGTGTAAAGAATTACAAGATTTGGTACATGTTTCTGAACAGGTGGGTAAGCATTCTTTACAATGTGGTTTTGATGCTGTACAGGCCTCGTCTAGGGTGGCTGCCACTGGGTCAGTTCTTCGCAGGCACGCCTGGCTGAGGGATCAGAATTTATCTGACCATGTTAAGACAAGGATTTTAGATGCTCCTTTACAGTCTGATGTGTTTGGTTCACCTGTGGAGGCAGTCTTAAAGAAAATGGAAGACAAGGCTAAGTCTATGCAGACTGTTAAAGATTTTTTGCAAGTTCAGCCTCCGAAGTTTAGTAGGAATTGGCCTGCTAAGGGGTGGACGTACCCTTCTTATGATTCACAGTCTAGGGGTAGATGTAGACGTGGTAGGGGCAGAGCTCAGGGCTCTTTCAGGCCTAGAACAGGGAGTTCACCTGCACAGTCTTCGGGTGAGGGCAGGGGCCAGTCCTTTCGTAAACAGGCCCAATGACCTACCTTTTCAGCTGCCAGAGCCTTCTCGTCTGGCAGCACCTTTGGGAGGAAGGTTGGCACTCTTCAAGGAAACTTGGAGTTTAATTACCCAAGACAGATGGGTATTGGATATCATACACCAAGGTTACAAGTTTTATTTCCATACCTTGCCTCCTTTCAAAGGCATGCCAGACGTTCCTCCTCAGCAAAGAATAGAGGCTCACAAACAAATTTCTCTGCTGCTTCAAATAGGGGCCATACAGCCGGTCCCTCTGCCAGAAGTGGGCCTAGGATTTTATTCTCGCCTGTTCCTAGTACCAAAGAAGGGAACACGTGGAGACCAATTTTGGATTTATCTATCCTCAACACTTATCTGGACATTCCCAAGTTCAAAATGTTGACGTTACAACAGCTTTTACCTCTGCTGGGCAAAGATCACTGGATGGTGACTCTGGATCTCAAGGAGGCTTACCTTCATGTTCCTATCAGGCTAAGTTGCAGGAAGTATCTGCGTTTTGGGCTGGGACTTCTCATTATCAGTTCTCTGCATTGCCCTTTGGCTTATCTACTGCGCCCAGAGTGTTCACGAAAGTTCTGGCTCCAGTGATAGCTTTCTTCAGGCTAAAAGGAATACAGATCTATCCTTATTTGGACGATTGCCTGATTCTGGCTCAAGGAAGGGACGAACTTCTTCATCATTTGCAATATGTGATAGCAGTGCTAAGATGCCTGGGGTATTCTGTGAACGAAATAAAGTCCAGTCTAGTACCCTCTCAGGACATGTGCTTTCTGGGTGTGAGACTGAATACAGCATCCCAGATGGCCTTTTTGACCCCGGACAAACAAAAGAATCTTTCCCTTTACTTCCATCAATTGTCTCATCAGTCCAGGCTGACTGCAAGGACAGTCCTTCAAGCCTTGGGGTTCATGGCATCTTGTATTCTGGTGCTTCCCAATGCCAAACTGCATATGAGGAAGCTACAATGGTATCCCAAAAATGTATGGACACAGCACTGCCAGGATATGGACACTGTCATTCCGATAATACCTTGCATTCAAAAGGAATTTTTGTGGTGGGCTCAGGAATGTCACCTAAACAAGGGACTCTCTGACCCGGCCAGAGGCGAGTCAGATTCTAACGACAGATGCCTCAGACAAAGCTTGGGGAGCTCATCTAAATAGAAAGTGGATACAAGACACGTGGCCTGCCAGACTACAACATCTACATATCAACTTGAAGGAGATGTTAGCAGTCCAATTTGCATTAATAGCTTTCAAGGATTTACTTCTTCCAGGGCAGGTGTTGATTCTAACAGACAACACAACTGTCATGTGGTACATCAACAAGCAAGGGGGAACACATTCTTATCCTCTATGCAGGCAAGCAATGATTTTGTGGGAGACTGCTCTCAGTTTACAGCTAAATCTTCAGGCAAGGTTTCTGCCGGGAGCACAGAACTCCTTAGCAGATGTGTTGAGCAGACGAATTATGGATCCCCACGAGTGGAAATTGGATTCTCGTGTATTTCAGAAATTGACAGTGTCATGGGGAACTCCAGACATAGATCTGTTCGCTTCTCCACTAAACCATCAGCTGCCAGTTTTGCACAAAAAGGTTTCATCCCACAGCCTGGAAAGTGGATGCTCTTTCTTTCAATTGGAGCAATCTTCATGTGTATGCCTTTCCACCTCTGCCTCTCCTCCCAAAGGTACTCCTAAAGGTCAGACAGGACAAGCCAAAGATGATTTTAATAGCTCCAGATTGGCCTCGACAGCACTGGCACCCATTACTGAGAAGTCTGGTACGGGAGCCTCCATGGCCTTTGCCTTCGATTCCACACCTGCTGTCTCAGGAGAACAGTCATTTACTCAATGTCAAACTTCACTCTCTTCACCTAACAGCCTGGCATATTCTGTTTTGAACCCTGGAGGGTCTCAGCTTCCACAGCAAGTTTTGAATGTTATTTTGGAGGCCAGAAGGCCTAGTACAAGGAAAGTGTACGCAGATAAATGGAAGAGATTTTTATTTTGGAGTACAGCAAAGGAATTTGATGTTTCTGAGCCTAATTTAAGTGTGGCTCTTCAATATCTTACTGAGTTACTGGACAAAGGTTTGTCCTTCTCTTCTATTAAGGTTCATGCTGCAGCAATTTCTGCTCACTATGACTGTGACCCACCATTGTTTTCTCATCCTTTGTTTAAGCAATTCCTTAGAGGGGCAAAGAATATAAGACCCCCACGTAGAGCTCCTACTCCTGCTTGGGATCTCAATTTTGTGTTGGAGAAACTCACTCTACAACCTTTTGAGCCTGCAGCTACTGCCGAGTTGAAATATTTATCATGGAAGACTGCTTTTTTGTTGGCCATTACCTCTGCAAGAAGGGTTTCTGAATTACAGGCCCTTATGGCGGTTGAGCCTTTCTTAATTTTCCATAAGGATAGGGTATCTTTGCATACTAATCCTTCCTTTATGCCTGAAGTGGTTTCTAGTGTGGCTTTAAACCAAACTATTCATTTGCCTACTTTTTATGCAAACCCCCAAAATAAAGGGGAAAAGATTTTGCACACTTTGGATGTACACAGGCAGTTGCGATATTATTTGAGCAGAACTAAAGGGTTCAGGCAGTCTCAGCAGTTATTTGTTTCATTTGCTTTGGGTTCTCAGGGCAAGCCTGTGTCAAAACAAACTATTTCTAAGTGGATTGGGTTTTGTATTGCTTTCTGTTATTCCCATCATGGTAAGGAGATTCCAGCTGGGATTAGGCCTCATTCCACTAGGGCTACTGCCACTTCTACAGCTTTTTTAAGGGGGGTGGCGACTAAAGATATTTTGGAGGCAGCTACTTGGAGTTCAGTGCATACTTTCTCTAAGCATTATCACCTTCCACTTTACTCTAAATCTAGGGCTGGTTTTGCCACTGCAATTTTACAGGGCATTTTGGCAGCTCCTACTGCTCTATAGTTTTGCCATCCTCCCTTACCTCTGCTTTGGGATTCTACCCAAGTGTAAGGACTGCAGCAATGTGAGATGAAGAACATAGTACAGTTTTGTACCTACCATAAATGTAGATGTTCGAAGATCCACATTGCTGCAGTCCAATTTACCCTCCCTCCTTCCCCTCTGTAGTTAGAGGTGGTTGTGTGGGTTGGGTTGTAAATATTGTGTATATTGTATATATTGTACATATAATTAGTGCAAGGGTGGTGGGTTGGTTTTTGCTGTCTTTTGGTTTTGACCTTTCTTTTTAGGGTCTTCTGACATCTGGGGCAAGAAAAGACTGAGGATATGACGTCGGTCATGCGCATTTGTACCCTGACGTCCTGATGTCAGTCTTAAGCGCCTTGACCGACGTCAGCCTAATACTTTGATATTCGGGCCGACCGAGGACAGCGGACTACCCAAGTGTAAGGACTGCAGCAATGTGGATCTTCGAACATCTACATTTATGGTAGGTACAAAACTGTACTTTTGGAAAATGCAAAATAAAACAGGAAGGCTTAATGAGTGTCTAATGTATACAGTGTCATTGCAGTTGAAGGTTTGCATATAAAGAAGCAAGCATTAAGGTTCAGAGTAGTGATCTCTTTTCATTCTTCCTCACTGATGGAGTTACAGATCCAACTCTGCTGCATTTTCAAGACTTGGATCCTAGTCTCAAACTCCTCCTACCCATAATGCTCTACACTATCCCCAACTCCTCAGATCTCATTTGCTACCTTACAGCCAAGATGCAGATCCTGGTCTCGAGCATGAGACAGTTTTCCTTTAATTTTCAGGAATTAATATTGATGACCTTTCCCAGTTGTATGTTTCTAGTTTCTTTGTAGTTTTCTGTCAACTTCTTTCCTCCATCTTTACTAGATCTTTCACTAGTTTCCTTTGGCATTAGGGTGTGTGTTGTATTTCTCCTAAGTGCCTTGGCACTTCTGGATTTCTAATTGTAAAAAAAATGTTTTGAGTAGTTGGCTGATGGTGTTACTATTGTACTGTGCAAACACTTAACTTGCATTGTGTTTTTCTGGTTAGTTCTGGACATGTGTGTCTGAAGTCATTGTCTGAGAAGCCTTCAGGTTTTAAAAGTGAGCACAAGATCCCTCACTCCAATGCCCATAAGAGCATCTCTTCCCTGGGTCCCAACTATTTAAGGTTGGCCTGTGAAATCTGTGCCGCCTTTAATCCCAGGGCTATGTCTGACTGACAAAATAAACTAATTCTAAAAGTTTTGCCTGCCTCTTCATCTTTCTTGGGGCTGAATCTAATCATATGGCTGGACGAGCCTAGGAAGAGGTCTTTACCCAAGTGTCTAAGGATAACTTCTTGGCCTCCTCAGAAGTTTGCTAAAACCAGAAAAAGAAGTTAATTCCACTAAATGCTCAGCAGAACAAAAAAATGTAAATATTTGAAGAGCGTTGCACCACAGGTGTTAGTATTTCATCTGAGTATTCAAAACTTGCTAAACAACCAAAATGTCAGACAGCTTCAAAACAGCTTCAATAACAGGCTTTTACCATGTTGAATCCACAATATATGAAATATAGAGCTTTGCTGTTGTAAAAGTCAAGTGGCATAATTCCACAGCTTTAAAACATGTAGAGGTCATAAAAACAGAAAAAACAAACAAAAGTGAAGAACCCTTCTGATGTAAACAATGGACAAGCTCTTTCAGCTTTTTCAAGCCTTCTTCAGACCCAAGTAGGTAAGCTGGGTTCAGTGTTTAAAAGTTGGTATCATCCAATGAAACTACCTCGGTGAATGATAAATGTTAACCAATCAAGTTAGTTCATTGGTACACACCTCCATAGCTTGAAGTTAAAACTGTATTTAAAACTCTGTTTAAAACAACATGACAGTTTGACATTTCTAAGACAGACCTATTTTACTAATATTCCTTCTGAAAATCTTTTCAGTAGGTTCTAGTTAAAAGAACAAGCTCTGCATAAAAGCCAAGATTTGAGAGAAAAAGGTGAAACATAAAAATAAAGCTGTTGAATTGAAATAAAAAGTAGCGCCCTAAATGACCATCTTTATTTTTATTCACCTTTTTCTCTCAAATCTGGGCTAAAATGTTTGAGTCTCTTAAACGTCAAACTGTCATGTTTTAAACAGTTTTAAAAAGTTTTAACTTCAAGCTATGGAAGTGTGTACCAATGGACTAACTTGATTAACATTCATCATTCACTGAGGTTTTCATTGGATGATGCCAACTTTTAAACACTGAACCCAGCTTACCTACTTGGATCTGAAGAAGGCTTGAAAAAGCTGAAAGTGCTTGTCCATTGTTTGCATCAGAAGGGTTCTTCACTTTTATGTTAGTTTTTCTGTTTTTATAACATCCACATGTTTTAAAGCTGTGGAATTACAACGCCACTTGACTTTTACAACAGCAAAGCTCTATACTTCATATATTGTGGATTCAACATGGTAAAAGCCTGTTATTGAAGCTGTCATTTCGCCATTTTGGTTGTTTAGCAAGTTTTGAATACTCAGATGAAATACTAACACCTGTGGTGCAACGCTCTTCCAATATTTACATTGTTTTTTGTTCTGCTGAGCGTTCTTTAGCAGAATTCACTTTTTCTGGATTTGATTTTTATTTGCTGTGTATTCCGCACACAGTTTGTAACAGCAGTTTGTATTGAGTCACTACTTTTTTACTGCCTTTTCCACGCAATGTCTCTAGATTTAATTGACATGGAAAGAAAAGTTAGCGACAGTCTTTTCGTCTGGCGCGATTAATCCACTGATTCAGTTGAATCTTGCAACAACTGAGTTTTCAGTTGTGGAAACTGAAAAGGTTGACCTAAACTTTTGAGTATTTTTAAATCCGTCGAAAATGCGGCCTTTAAGCTAAAGAGATTACAATGGCAATGTTTCCATATGGAAGCCTGCCTACATAATCGGGTTATTCCTAGAGGTCTCAGGGTTAGATGTATGCCCAGTTATGGAAAGTCCTACCCTGGGGTTTTGGCCAAATGGCAAGCAATTAATATACAGACAAGTTTCAGTTATATGAAACTGCTGGTTGACCAAGCCTCAAGAAGAAGAAATGAGCACCTTGATAGAGGAGAAACAAAAATAACTTGAAAGTATGAATTTGATAACTTCATGAAATTGGAGAATTTACAGGATAAGCTAACAGCATATGAAGTTAAGCTAAAAGGCATTAAAAGTCAGAAATTAATGAGAGACTTTAATGATATACAGAAAGGCCATTTATTTGAATGGCCTAAAGTCAAACTTCAATGAGCATCCACGGAAAGAAGATAGAAATCCTGAGCCAAGAGGTTCAACTTTGTGCACCAATAATAACCATAGATCTCGAGATCTTTTGGTTAGTGCACAAGTCCATCACATGGACAAACAAGAGCCTGTAGTCAGAACAGTCCCGAATGGGAGTATTGTCACCAATGAAAATGCTTGTGTTATCGAACAAGAACATGACTCGGATGCAATTGTCAATACCAGTCCTTTTAATAGTACTGGTATCAATGGCCCTCCACTAGGAACAATACCTAACAGAGGAGCACATGTTACCATCACAGAGCAGCTACCTTTTTTCTAATGATTAACAAAGTCTCTCAAACGGGGAGATCTGCAAGGAGAGAGAGAAAAGGAAAGGGACACAATAAATTCTTTACTGGTTTTTCGAACATTCAGCTCACTCACTCTCAGATCTATTAGAGAAAGGTCTTTTTTATTCCTGCAACCAATTCTACACGATGAATTTGCACTGGACCTTAGAATGTTTGGAAGGAATCTTACTTTGAAGTATATTTTTGGGGATGGAAATAAATGTCCCATTAAAAGTAATACTATGCTCAAGAAATCGAGCACATTTGTTCCCCTCAACCACCCAGCCGTGGATTCTTTTATTCATGCCTGTGAAGAGTTAATGAGAACAAGAATGACTCAAAGGGGGGAAACAGTTTTTTCAATCTAACCAAAGAAGAAAATCGGGCACTTAAAGAGCTGAAAGAAAGGAATGATATTGTGGGTAAACCTGCTGATAAAGGAGGAGCCATAGTGGTAATGGATGCAATGATGCATGTCCAATGGATGAAAGAATTAAGTGATCGAAAGACCTATTCCTTGATTAGTAAAAAATGAACTAAATATGAAACTGAAGATCCAGCAGGTTCTTTATGACATGCTATTGCAAAGACAGGTTAATGAGTATTTGCATGATCTTTTCATCACTGAGCACCCCACCGTACCAACTATCAGTGGATTACCTAAAATTCATAAAGATCTTAAACGCCCACCTTTAAGACCAATTGTGGCTGGTAGAGGATGGTTGACTGAATCTATTTCTATGTTTATTGAACAAGAACTAAAAAAGATGCTGCCTAGGGACTCCACTGTGATTAAAGATACAGCTGAGTTTCTACAACATCTGTATATAGCTCTAGAACATTGTGATGATCTTGACAGTCTGCTATTGGTAACCCTAGACGTGAATAGTTCACTTCCATACCAAATAATTATGGCATTGAAGCAGTAAGAGAATTTCTAACTGAAGAGAAGGTGGAATCACGTTTAATATGTGATCTTTTGGAAATCGTGTTGGAGTACAATGTGTTTACCTATGACAACAGCTACTATTGGCAGAGATGGGGGGGTTGCCATGGGCACGCCCTGTGCCAATAGTTATGCAAACTTGGTTTTAGCCAACTGGGAGAGAGCTTGGTCCAAGGATGCTAATAACATTTGGAATGACCAGATAATTCTGTACAATTGGTTTGTGGATGACATCTTTGTATGGAAGGGCAAAAAAGAAGATTTAAGAAGCGTTGTTAACTTCCTGTCACAAACCACTACTTTTCTGAAATTTGATGTAAAAACATCTAGAGATGATTGACTTTCTGGATGTCCGATTATCTATTGATCCGGGGAAGGGAATAGACACTTGCCTCTATAGGAAAGATGTGGTGAAACCACATGCTCCATTTTTCCAGTATGCATCCTAGGCATATTTTCTCTAACATTGTTGAAAATCAGATTGCAAGGATTTCAAAGCTATGTACAGAAGAGGCAACCTTTCTCCAGGAAGAAGAGAGGCTTATTAATTTCAGCCAATGAGGCTATGGAAAGAAGTTTAGAACTAAAGACCAGAATTAATGACATACGTAAAGGAAAAGGCAAATCTTTTTATTCCTCTAAGGTCAGAGAAGGCGAAAGTACACCATCCCTAGCTATACCTAAAAGAACATCTAACTTAAGGTTCAATTTGACTTGACTATGGATCATAACGTATGCCAGGTGATAAAAGATCTGGCCGATTCTAACTTCGGATAAAAAGTTAAGAGATTGTTGGAGATAACCCAAGTTTCCTTTTCAAAAATAAAAAGAATCTCAAAAGGATTTTATGCTCAAATGATGGGATATGTAACAACTACGTACATAATAATTCATCAGGAACAAAAACAATGTGGCTTCTGCAAGGTCTGCAATGTAATCAATTGTAGCAACACATTTAAGCATCCGGTTACTAAACAGACATTTGTTTTTCATGGATTAGCTAATTGCCTAACCAGCAATATTGTTTACATAGCTGCCTGCACTTCCTGCACAACATTTTATGTTGGAAAAACTAATATGAAGTTAAAGGAAAGAATTATCAAACAGCAATCCGATATACGTAACAAAGGAAACGTTCTCTTTTTCTTCATTTACGTGAGCATGAGGGACATAGCTTTGTTTTCATGGTCATTTCAAAGGTACATTTTACTTCCAGAGGAGGAGACCTGACCAGAGAGAAAGCCAAATGGATAATGCGGCTGAGGGCAGATAACCCCCCTGGCCTTAATGGCTGTGTTTCCTTAAAACCTTTTCTTAAAAATAGACTGTCAATGAGCTATGCTCACGTGTGACCTGTTTTCATTGCCAGAAACCTTAGGTATACTGACTTGGGCTCTGATGTCCCAAAGAAACTGTTAAAATTAAAAAGAAGCTCCCTAAATGACCATCTCTATTTTTATTTTTCACCTTTTTCTCAAATCTTGGCTTTTATGCAGAGCTTGTTCTTTTAACTAGAACCCACTGAAAAGATTTTACTAATATTCCTTCTGAAAATGTCTGAGTCTTGGAAACGTCAAACTGTCATGTTTTAAACAAAGTTTTAAATAGAGTTTTAACTTCAAGCTATGGAGGTGTGTGTACCAATGGACTAACTTGATTAACATTCATCATTCATTGAGGTTGTTTCATTCGATGATACCAACTTTTAAACACTGAACCCAGCTTACCTGCTTGGATCTGAAGAAGGCTTGAAAAAGCTGAAAGAAGCTTGTCCATTGTTTACATCAGAAGGGTTCTTTGCGTTTGTTTTTTTCTGTTTTTATGACATCCACATGTTTTAAAGCTGTGGAATTACGCCACTTGACTTACAACAGCAAAGCTATATATTTCATATATTGTGGATTCAACATGGTAAAAGCCTGTTATTGAAGCAGTTTTTTCGCCGTTTTGGTTGTTTAGCAAGTTTTGAATACTCACATGAAATACTAACACCTGTGGTGCAATGCTCTTCCAAAGTTTGCTAAAACATCAGCTCCAACACCCTCTGATCAGAGGTCATCTTCATCTATTTCAGATCTACACACCTTCGCAGATCCGAAAAATATTACCCCCCACTCTGATCCACAGGTGGGTTTGGATCTAACCTCACTATAGGCAGTTCCTCTTCCTTTGGTTCTAGTGTTGGATCCCAAGCTTTTGGATCCGACAGCTAGAAGCCAAATGCCACAAAGTTTTCTAAGGCCAGTTTCACCAGCACTTCCACCAAAACTGTTTCATATGCCTTCAAAGCATTCCACACCCACCTCATCCAGATCTAGAAGCTTCACAGAGGCCGATAGACAGGATGCAGAAATTTCTCAAGGCTCCAATACAGATGAGGGTCTTGCCAACTCTGTTCCCTCTTGGATCCGTGAGTGCACCTGCCCAGACGATTCGGTCTCCATCTCCAGTCTGACCCATGGTTTTGGAGTCCCAGGATCCAAGATACCCTTGAGGGTCTGCGTTGGATCTGAGGAAGCCCCCTTTTTTTACTCCGGCGATTTATGACCAGCCCTGCTCTGATTTTTGTCAGATCAGAATGGGCCTTTGATCTGGGATGTTTGTGTTGGTTACGAAGGGTCGTGTTTGGCTCTGTTGCTGTCAGAGCCGTCCTTTCCTCGTGGTGCCTTGGCACTCGACAGCTCAAGTCTGATTTTTTCTGGAGGCCATGGATTCCGGGTTGAACTCATCCTCTCCTGCTCGGCTGCCTTGGCTCCGAGGGAGATGGGAGGGGGTTTCCCTGGGGCCGGCTGCTTGCAGGTAGAAAATGCCTTCTCTTTTTTTACATAACGATTCATCTTCTCACATCTCAGATCCTTCCCTTCATCCCTCATTGGATCCAAGCACTGAGCCCATCATTCCTGCCCCAGGTCATCCTACCCCAGGAAGCCTCCATGCTCTTCCCCTTGAGGAATTACCCCTTTCGTCTGACACCTCCCCTAAATGCCCCATGGAGGAGGTTGTGCGGAAGATTTGGAAAAGGAAGTGCATAGAGCCCCAATGGAGTCCCTCACTGAAGACACTGACTTTGAAGGATCCCGCAATCAACACCAAATGTCCCCTTAGGAGACCACCTGGAAATCCTTAAACAGAAGGGTGGCTTATCTGCCCATCCTCCTGTAGTCTGTTCTTGGAGGCTTTTGGGGTGGGCCCATGTAGTCCTGCTTGACCCCCCCCTCCCAAAGCAGACAAACTTATTGACCTAGTTTCCCACCAGGCCTGGAAGGAACTGGACACTGTCAAACCCATCCCCAAACATCTAGATACATTTGTAGTCCCCCAGCAGACGGAACACATTGGAGCAGTGGTGTCCCAGTTGATGCCATTGTGGCAGCAGCCACACAAGAGGCTAGCCAAGTAGAGCTTCTCTGTCCATCCACTTACCAGGGAGTCCAGAGTGATGGACATATTTGGAAAGCATGTGTATGCCTCTGCCACCTTCGCACTGAGGTCACTAAATTGTTTGGCACACTTTACCCACTTGCTAAGAGATTTAATCAAGAAGGTCTCAAACTCTCTTGCTGAGACAGGTCTGTGGAGGACCTCAAAAAGGCCTCTCCCCAACTGACTACTCTCATCTATTGCTAATTCCTTAGAGGTCACTCTTCTATATAGAGAAGGGTACCTCGCGAGTAGTCCAGGCATAGGTGGAAGGAGATGTGCATGAATGAGGGTATGCAACTTTGTGGGATCCTTTAATGCAGCCTTTGTTAATGCCGTCTTTCGTGGCGTCTTTGTTTGGGCCATCAGTGAAAAGAA
This sequence comes from Protopterus annectens, assembly GCF_019279795.1. Classification (NCBI taxonomy): domain Eukaryota; kingdom Metazoa; phylum Chordata; order Ceratodontiformes; family Protopteridae; genus Protopterus; species Protopterus annectens. Next base: position 1,381,394,831 of record NC_056745.1, read on the forward strand.
ACGCTCACCTGCAGTGAGCAGGAAAGTCCTTGTCTGCCATCGGAATCAAGTTTTCTACCCCTCAGAGGATCTTTTCTAGAAAGCAGCAAGGAGAGAAGAAAACTTGGATGTAATGTGATCCTATCTCTCCTACATTCTCTACAGATGGGTTCCCGACTCGGCATGCTATACAATAGAACGCAGTCTCTTATTGGCTGAGTTACCTCATATCCCAGGACGCACCTCTACTGCTTCCCCAGATCTTGTTTGCCGCTTCTACAGCATAGACGTGGTCTCGGACTTGGCTGAGCTAAGTACCTCTTGTGACAAAATTTTCTGTCAATTTCTACTAAAACTGACCCAAAAGCTGTTTTAACAGCTACTTGTGTGTGATTGTGTGTTCGGCGATTTTTGTGGTGAAATTGTATTTTTTGGGCAAGTGTTTTCGTTGAGTCAGAGGGGCCTTGCCCTATCCCGCGCTCTTTCTGTTAGAGTTGTAGTTGTATAGTTTTTGTGTACTTTTGAAGTTACTGTGTCTTTACGATGTCGAAGGAACATAGACCATCGGGTTTCAAAAAATGTTCTAAGTGCAACTATAAAATGTCCATTAGGGACGATCATTCCTTGTGTGTTTACTGTTTGGGCCCGAAGCACCTCCAGGAATCCTGTAGCGTTTGCCACGCTTTTTCCTCTCGCGTGCTCCAAGAGAGGAAAAATAAATTGATTTTGAAAGAGCTTATTACCCATTCCTTTGAAGAAGCCCTATCTTCTTCCCCTTTGAGGAAGAAAAAATCTTCGGCTCCAACCAGCCCGTCAGAGCCGGCAGCTAAAAAGTCAAGGCAGGCTTCTCCGTCGGCTCCACGGACTTCGGAGCCGAGGGCGGAACGGTCTGCCTCGATGTCTCCAGCCTTGACTCCTCTGGCTCCTGAGTCGAGAGCTCGGGCGTCGAGAGGAGAGTCATCTCCATCGGCTCCACTGCCTTCGGAGCCGATGAAGGTTGCCCGCTCAGACTCTTCCCCTTCGGTGCCGAAGTCCCCATCGGCTCCGAGGGAAATTGCAGTAGTAGTGGAATCTCCCTCGGTGCCGATTCTTCTCGAAACCATTCGGAGCCGGTCCCCCAGTCTTTCAGAGCCGGCAGAGAAGTAGACTCGGACCCGGTCGGTTTCTTCTCGGTCGTCGAGGATGTCTGATTTGGATGTAGACAGGGTGCTTCGAAGGCTTTTTCAGTCTCCGGTCTTTCAAAAGTTGGTCTCTGCTCCAGCCCAGTCAGCTCCGGAGCCGATTTCCCACCCTGCTATCTCTGTTCCTCCTCCAACAGCTTTGGCGCCGTTGGAGTCTGTGTTGGTGGAGCTGGTGGAGGTTGTCGGGTCGGTTCCGACCCTAACTCCAACCCCGCCCTTTGGGTCGGGGTTCGGTACGCGGACCTGTCGGCCCCGGGGGGGACGTTTCGGGACCGATCCTTTCGGTTCCGAGCCTCCCTCTCGGTGCGTCGGCGGCGGGAGTTCCGGCTGATGTTGTGGCCTTGGGGGTTGAACCATCCCAGGACTCTGGGGGTCCCGCCTTCAAGGCCATGAAGGAGTGCCTTGGCCAAATCCTCTGGCCACTTCTAACATCTCACCACTGCCTTCCCTTGGCACGGAGACTGGCTCCTTTGCAATCCCCCTGTCTCACGACAGCGGAGCCCGTGGGCCTGAGGTTACCCCCATCGGGGTTTCCCTTCTTCCTGGAGGTCCCTCCGAAATGTCTTCGGAGGAACCTCCGAGGAAGAAACGGTGCAAGAGGAAGCACATCGACTCCCCTGATGAGTCCCTCACCTCGGATACCGACCTCGATGATGCGGAAGGGTCCCCCAAGTCGTCCTTGGATGATGTCTCCTTTGCGGACATCTTGGAGATCCTTAAGCAACGAGGCGACTGGCAGTCCAAACCCCCTTCTGCTGAGGAGTCTGTGTTCCTCAAGGCCTTTGGGGCTCAGCCCTCCGCCTCCTGGGTGTCTCCGCCCTTCGATGAGCTTCTGGATTTGATCTCTCGAAGGGCGTGGGAACACCTGGACTCTGTTGAACCAGTGCCAGCTTGCCCCAATAAATTCCTTTCGGCACCCCCTGATAAGGACTTTCTTTCCAAAGGTGTGGCTGTAGATGCCTTGGTGGTGGCATCTGCCACCCAGCAAGATGTGGCAGAGGCTTCAACGTCCGTCCATCCTCCTAAGGAGTCTAGGAGCATGGATCGGTACGGGAAGTGCACCCTTACTTCAGCAACCTTTACATTAAGGTCTCTGAACTACTTGACGCATTTCACGAGACTGCAGAGGGATCTGGTCAAGGAGCTTTCGGATACCCTCTCCGTTAACTTACCTGAGCAGTTAGCCCAGATGGTTAACTCCCAGCTGGCTACCCTGTCCTCGTTATCCAACTCGTCCATGAGGCTCATTTCGTATGCAGCCGAAGGAGCGAGCAGAGCGGTGGGAACAGGTGTTGCTCTACGGAGACAAGCCTGGCTATGCCTGTGTCACTTTGCGGAGGCCTTCAAGTCTTCCTTTGCTGACGCCCCCTTCGATGGGTCCTCTCTGTTTGGACCCAAGGTAAAGGACACTTTGACTCTCTGCGAACAGGAGGGTAAGACTTTAACTGCCGTAGGGGCCCAGTTTTCCACTCCCTTCAGACCTTATCCCAAGGCTCGAAGAGGAGGGAAAATGTGGTTCCATAAGTCTCAAAAGCCTTACTTGTCGCAGCAGAGCGATTCCCCTTCTAGAGGCAGAGGAGGGGGAAATTTTTCAGGGACGCCGTCCCAGAGACGACGGCGGCCCCCGCAACACTGGAGACAGTCCTTTCGTGGCTCCTCCTTCCAGCATCCCTGAAGGAGTGCCTGACTGTGCAGCTACGGAGCCAGTCGGGGGTCGTTTTTTGAGGCACCTAAAGGCCTGGGAAAGTATCACTCAGGACCAATGGGTGCTCCGAATCATCGCTGGAGGTTACACTATTCCCTTCTTTCAACCCCCCCCCCCCCCCACCACCCAGTCAGCGGGATCTGGCAGCCAGCGAAATATCGAAGCTGATTCAAAAAGGAGTCATCCAACCTGTCCCCGCAGATCAGGCCGGATCAGGGGCTTACTCAAGATTCTTTTTGGTACCAAAAAAGACCGGGAACTTGAGGCCCATTTTGGATCTCAGCAAGTTAAACCGATCAGTGAAAGTCCAAATTCCGGATGGTCACCTTGCAGTCCATTCTCCCGCTTTTGGAGAAAGGTGTTTGGATGTGCTCCATAGATCTCAGACGCCTATTATCACATTCTGATAGATCAGGCGTCAAGGAGATGCTTGCGCTTCAGCCTAGGAGACAGTCATTTCCAGTTCCGTGCACTGCCCTTTGGTCTCACCACAGCCCCCAGGGTGTTCACCAAATGTTTGGCAGTGGTGACTGCTCACCTGAGAAGTCCAGGATTCCAGGTGTTTCCATACCTAGACGACTGGCTCCTAACTGCCACCTCCAGGCATCTACTCTTCAAAACTCTAGCAGCCACTATCTCCCTAGGCAACTCCTTAGGAATCACCTTCAATTGGACAAAATCCGTATTGCTGCCATCACAGCGTATTCTGTTTATTGGTACAGAAATAGACTCAAGGCAGATGCGAGTCTATCTTCCTGCGGAAAGGATAGCAACATTGCAGTCTCAGGTTCGGGCACTACTCCTCAAACGTCGCGCTCCAGCGAGAATGGTCCTGCAGCTGTTAGATTCCATGTCAGCCACCATTCTTCTCGTCCCCTTGGCAAGGTTGCATGTGAGGATACTCCAGTGGTTCCTCTCAGTTCAGTGGTCTTAGCAAGACCTCCACCTCAGTCACCACATATTGATCAGAGTCGTGCAAATGGGATCTTCGTTGGTGGCTTCTTTCCTCCAACCTGGATCAGGGGCGACCCTTTGTTCCCCATCCCCCTCTGCCACGTTGACTACGGACACCTCCCAGACAGGGTGGGGGGGGACATTATCTGGACAGGTCGGTCCAAGGCGCGTGGCACCCCGACGAGATTCTTCTCCACATCAATATCCTGGAAATGAGGGCGGTGCTGTTAACGTTGCAAGCATTGCACGATCACCTCCCCCGGGGTATGATTGCCATTCAGTCCGACAACATGTCGGTAGTCTGGTACTTGAACAAGCAAGGAGGGACCCGGTCTTACCCCCTTTGCAGAGAGGCCATGAAGGTATGGGATTGGGCGATTGCTACCAAACATTTTCTAGTGGCAACACATTCCGGGGAGATCCATTGTGATAGCCGACAGACTGAGCAGGACTATTCTCTCCCCTCACGAATGGTCCTTGAACGACAGAGTGGTAACTCAGATTTTCACGAGATGGGGAGCTCCATGTTGCGATCTCTTCAACTCCCCTCCACGCAAAATGCCAGCAGTTCTTCTCTCTCACTCCAGTTCCGGGGGAGATCCCCAAGGATGCTCTGGTCCAAACTTGGCCCCCCGGTCTGCTATACGCCTTTCCACCGGTTCCTCTTCTCCCCAAGGTGATTCAGAAGGCGATTCGCTTGGAAAGCAAAATTATTCTAATCGCTCCATACTGGCCTCGTCAAGTCTGGTTCCCTTTTCTTCACAAGTATGCATTGGAGGGTCCCTGGTTCCTGGACCAAGTTCCGGACCTCTTGACGCATCAGTCAGGACAGCTCCATCAGTCCCTCCATTCATTGAAGCTAGCAGCTTGGCTACTCCTCTTCTGACCATAGCTAGGAGCCATTCTTTCGACCCTGAAGTCATGCATATTTTGTCCTCTGCCCACAAGACTTCTGCTAAAAAGATGTATAGCAGTAAATGGAAGAGGTTTGCTGTTTGGGCCCAACTCCGAGGATTAGACCCTATGACAGCCTCGGTGTCAGAGGTTCTAAAGTTTTTAACTTCCCTGTTCAACCAGGGTTGTTCGGTGTCTACCATCAAAGTTCAATTGGTGGCTATTTCCAATTTTCACGAGAGCGTAGAACCACCTTTAATGAGCAACAAGTTGTGCAAAGCTTTTAGTAAAGGAGCTTGGCTTCTACGGCCCCCTATATCTCATCCCGCACCACCGTGGGACCTTAATGTAGTCTTAGGTGCGTTAACCGCACCTCCCTTTGAGCCGGCAGCAACCTGTGATTTAAAATTTCTTTCTTGGAAGACTGCCCTTCTAGTTGCCATTACATCAGCCAGGCGAGTTTCAGAACTTCAAGCCTTATGCGTCAAACCACCATACCTGGTATTTCACAAGGATAGAGTATCTCTTAGACCAAATCCATCCTTTATACCAAAGGATTGTTCTAACTTTTGTTTGCAACAATCCCTGGAATTACCGTTTTTTTCCCCTAAGTATTCAAACAGAGCTGAGAATACCTTTCACAGTTTAGATGTGCACAGACAATTACGTTTCTATTTGGATAGGACACACCAAGCACGAAAATCAGATCAATTGTTTGTGTCCTTTTCGGACAGTAAGTTGGGCAAAGCCGTCATGAAAGTCACTATTGCCAAGTGGATCAGAGACTGTATCAGTCATATTTATCGCATTTCAAATAAGGAGCTTACAGTTCTAGTGAAAGCTCATTCTACCAGGGCTATGGCCACTTCGGCAGCCTTTCATTCCAAGCTCTCTATTAATGACATCTGTGCAGCTGCTACGTGGTCTTCTCTACATACCTTTATTTTTTACTACAAATTGGATGTGGCATCTAGGGGTCGAGCTTCCTTCGGTTCCACGGTTCTCTGGACCGTTTTCCAGTGAGCCACCCAGGAATTAGGTGCTAGGGACGCTGTCCCATCTGTAGAGAATGTAGGCGAGATAGGATCACATTACATCTTTTAGTTATGTACTTAACATAACTTTAGATGTATGGGATCCATCTCGCCTACATTCCTAATAACCCACCCTCCTTCCCTCTGCCTTGGAGACCAGAAGAGACCGGTCGGTCCGAATTCAGCTGTTTCCTCTCTTGAAACACCTGGCAATGTTATAACAGTCTGTGTGTGTGCAGACAAACAAGATCTGGGGAAGCAGTAGTGGTGCATCCTGGGATATGAGGTAACTCAGCCAATAAGAGACTGCGTTCTATTGTATAGCGTGCAGAGTCGGAGCAGAGGATCGGCTCCGAACCCATGTGTAGAGAATGTAGGTGAGATGGATCCCATACATCTAAAGTTATGTAAGTACATAACTAAAAGTTCTGAAGTTTGGGTTGACCTTTTCAGGACCCATGTGGGGGATACTTCTGGCAGAGGAGGAGGTTTCAATGGAAGGCATCACGCCCAGAAGCAGGGGGCTTTGCAGAACCAGGACTTAGGTCAGGCCCTATCCGTGCTCCTGAAGCGCAGCCAGGCTGTCCATTTAAACGTCAGGACAAATCTAACAAACACTTGGGTGCTAAGTATAATATCCAAAGGTTATTACATTCCCTTTTCCCTTCCACCTCCGGTGTAAAGGAGAAAACTCTCAGATGCTCTACCCAGTCAGAAGAAGTACGCAGCTCAAATTCAAAAGCTGCTACAAAAGTCATCCAGGAGGTCGCAGCCCAACATATAGGTTTTGGAACTTAATCCTGCTTCTTTTTAGTGCCAAAGAAAACAGGGGACCCAAGACCAATTTTAGATCTAAGCAATCTCAATCAGTATGTAAAGAAGTCAAAGTTATGAATTGTCATGGTTCAGTCAATCCTGCCTCTTCTGTTCAAGCTCGATTGGATGTGCTGTATAGATCTACAGTGATTGTCATATCAAATTACAGGTGCTCCAGGAGACACCTCAGCTTTCAGCTGGGAGCTAATCCGCTACCAGTTTAGAGCACTGCCCTTTGGTCTCACCACAACCCCCTGGGTGTTTAACAAATGCATGGCAGTCATAGCAGCTCACCCAAGGCTTACAAGATTTCTAGTGTTTCACTATCTAGACGATTGGCTCCTCTCTGCCTCAAGGCTTCAACTGTTACAAGCCAGAGATTACTTGCTTCAGATCTCAAACTCCCTAGACATCATGCTAAATCTGGCCAAATTGACTGATTCCTGTACAAAATCTAGAATTGGGACTCATCTGAACACTGAGTCAAGTGGCTTCATTACATATGCACCTCATCATTGAGAAATCAAGTTGTGGAACTTACTGTGTCGTCCATCTCCTCCAGCGAGACTAGTGTTGCAGGTTCTGGGATCACTGTCAGCTGCCATTATTCTAGCACCTTTCGCAAGATTCTTCATGTGAATTCTTCAATGGACCTTGGCGGTTTAATGGTCTATCAGCCTCCATCTGTTCCCACCAAGCTGACGTCAGTTTGCAAATGTCATTTGTTGGCTTCAGAAAGCCAACCTGTTCTTGGGCAGCACCCCCCCCCCCCCGTACCCACTGGGACCACTGACTCTTCCCAGTTGGGGTGGGGGGCATTACAAAGGAAAGATGGTCCAACGCACATGGTCCCCCTCAGAGACCAAGCTGCATATCATTTCCTCATGATGAGAGCAGTCCTAACTTTGCAAGCTTTTCAGGACATTCTCTGGGGGCTATTGTTATCCATATGGACAACATCTCGTATAGCAACAAGAATGAACCCATTTATACCAGTTATGTAGAGAGGCCATGCAGGTCTGGAATTGGGCAATTTCATCAGACCACTTTCTAGTTGCAACACAAATACCTGGGAAGACCAGTGCATTGGGATACAGACTCTGCAGGTCCATGCTGATTCCTCACAAGTGGTTCCTCAGTCACAGTAGCAAACATGATTTTCAGCAGTTGGGATCAGCTTTGCTGTGACCTGTTTGCCTCTCCCCTCAACAAATGCAGCCTCTTCCCTCAACAACAAATGCAGCAGGAACTTCACTCTGATCCCCCCTCGGGGAGGTCACAGAGGGATGCTCTGATTTACAGTTGTCCCCAAGTATCCTCTGTACTTGTCCCCCTCTTTTTTTTAATCCTGAAGTTCCTACAGAAAGCAAGCAGGTTGAAGTGCTCAGTCGTCCTCATTTCCCGCTTTTGGTCTCGACAGTTATGGTTCCCTTGTGGTTTCGTCTCCAGTATCCTCCGTGGATACTAGAGACCACTCAGGATCTAGCTCACCCATCAAAATTCTAATATCTCAATTTCCACACCCTCAAGCTGACCACATGGTTTTTCCACTTCCAGTGAAGCATTCCAGGCTCGCTTCCCCAGTCTATAACATTATTTTGACATCCCAAAAGGCTTCCCACTAAAGTCTACAAAAGCAAGTGGAAATGATTTTCCATATGGGCTTCTAAAGAGAACATTGGCCCTTTCTCAACACCTATTTCAGACATCCTTTTCCTTACTACTCTCTTCAAAGGGGCTAGTTTCTCTACCATTAAACTTCGGCTAACTGTAATATCCATTTTTCATGCTGGAAAGATTTTCTGTGCCAACTTCCAGATTTTGTAAAGCCGTTATGAAAGGGATCTTCCTCCTTAGACATCCCATAAAACACTTCCCCTTGGGACCTCACGGTAGTCCTCCAGAGGCTGACTCAAATCCTTTGAATCAACGACTGATTGTGAGCTTTTTTTAGAAAACAATCTTTTGTTATTAGCTGTTACTTCAGCTGAAAGATTTTCTGAACTCCAGGCCTTATCAACTACGTCGCCTTGCATTTTTCATAGATAAGGTATCTCTCTGAACTAACAATTCCTTTATACCTAAAGTGGCCATGGAGACCAACATTAATCAATACAATTGCCATTTTTCTTTCTGAACTTTGCTAGTAAAGGTGAATGTATGCTGCATCTTCCTTGACGTTCATAGATAACTGTTTTTATCTTCACAGAACAAAATGTACAAGAAGTCTGATCTGTTGTTTTCTGTCCTTTTCACCTAACCCCTTAGGTCAAGCAATTTCCAAAATTACTTTGGGTAAATAGATTACTGTTTCACTGATTTATCCTCAAAGGTTTGGAATTGCCTCAACCTCCTAGAGCTCAGTTCACAAGATCTATGGCTACCTCATCTGCTTTTTTTCCTCAAGAAGTTGATATTTGTGCTGCAGCCACTTGGTCAAAGTCTCTTACATTTGCTACACTTTACAAATTGGACATTGTCTTCTGAAGCAGGTCTTCCTTTGATTTGACTACTCCAGAATGAAAGGGACAACATCAGATTTAGAAGCTGTGTCCTTCCCATAACTTGGCATTTATTTCCCATCTTCCTCACTTTCCCTCCCAACCATCCCCAACCTTCACTCCTAGAAGGATCTGTGGATGTTTTTTTGGAACACACTTGTTCCAGGTTTGAGCCTCGGTCTTTATTCTGTCTGTCCTGTAGCTGTAATCATCCAATATGCAGAAAGGCAGCAAACTTGATCTGAGGAGTTAGGAATGGTGTAGAGCATTATGGGTAGAGGCAGGAGCTCAAGACTAGGATCCAGGTTTTGAAAATGTGTCCAAGTCAGATCTGTAACCCATCAGTGAGGAAGAATGAAAGCGGACAACACAGATGAGTTATGGTAACTACGTAACTTCTAATTCCAGTTTGTTTGTTTTTTTTTTGGGGGGGGGCAGGAATACAAAGACATTAATCTGGGAATCTAGTTTTTTATTACAATTTTTGTAGTCTAGGAGCAGCCAGTGCTACTGACTGCTTATTTGCATATTTAATGTATACTCTCTTGGCTGGTATTCAGTGTAGTAGGCTTAGGCCTCTCAACTCTACATATTTTGGAGGTATGTCCTTATTCAGGTATGATTTACATCATCACCATTTTATGAATCCCTCCCCATCATTCAAGATTTATTAAAGCTGTTTAGTACACAAAAAAACACACTAAATGACCAACATACTAGTGGCACCAGTCTTCTAAACAAAGACCCTCATATTGCATCTCCCATTTTCTCAAGCAGAAATGACTTTGTGAGGTAAATTCTGCAGCATCATTCATCTACAGATTTTAGTGTTTTTATCCATATATTTGTAGCAGTTTTTCACTGATTTTTAAACTTTTAGTATCCCACATTCCTACTGGAAGCTGGGAGGGGTATGTGCTATTTGGTATTCACATTTAAGCTGATTAGGTGTTCAAAATTTTTGGCTGGATGTACCTACTTTTCAAGAGCATTTGTACCCATTTTCAGTGGCTTCAGGTTGAGAGGTATGAGTAGGTAGCTTTGCATGGACTTTTTTTTTATACAGGTAGGATGATTACTAGTGTTGTGTAAAAGATCTGTAAGTTACAAGATAATAAATTACAGCAAGTAGTGAGTACATTATTATTGGCCCATGTATAGGACGGATCACCAGAGATCATTTTCTAAAGTTATTGTCAGGTGAGGGTAATGGCTGCAGGAGGAGAGGGCTGACCAAACTTTCCTGCCCCCTTGCAAGAGTTCTCATTATCCTGTGGGATTCCCAGGCAAGCTGAGTTTCTCCAGTGTGCTATGGTTCTGTTCCTGGGTGTCTTAACAATGGGTCCAGTACTAAAGTACTTTCTGTGGGAGGTATGTCCAGGGCATACTTGTTGCACAGCACCCTTCTTGGTAGTGATCAAAAAGAAATACACGAGAAATGGTCTCATGCTTTGTATTTTGTTGAGAGTTCAGGGTTTCGGAATCTCACACTCATTTTGTTTCTTGGAGTCAGCTAGACCCCTCAATTCAAAGAGCTTTTCTTCCACAGGATAAACACTGCATCTAGAATCTATTTCCAATTTCCACTTAATCTTTGATCAATGCAAAGTCTCTGGCATCTGTGATTCTCAAGATATACAAGATCCCTTATGAGAAAGATTCAGTGCTATCTGAAGTCTCTTGATCCCGACACCAACATCCATCATCTTTTCAAATCCCATTGCTGGGGTTTAAGGGAAATCACTTGAAGTCGACAAATATATTTAAATCCAGGTCCTCCACCCCAACCCCCACCCCACCACCAAGTTACAAAGCAGTCCTCCACCCCAACCCCCACCCCACCACCAAGTTACAAAGCAGTCACCACAGATGCCATGAACTTTGTTTGGGAAGAAAGTTCAGGAGGGACAAAAGTGGAAAGTGTTTGTAACTAGCCTAGAAATTAGATGCTTGCCTTGATCAAGGCATTCAACTCTGAGGGGCTATTAAATTGTTGAATAACACCACAGTCCTGTGATAAATCTAGCAAGGGGGAACCAGATTGTAACCCCTTTTGCAGGCTAACCATTTTAGCTAGGGATATAGCTTCACAGCACAGTCTCACTGTTCAGACATCCTGTATTCAGAGCAAAACTGTGTATGATAAGTTGAGCAGCACAAGGGCAGACCCTCACGAATGGAAACTAGATCCAAGGTCTTCCAGGATTTGATCCATCTGTGTGGAGTTAAAGTAGACTTATTTGCCTCCTCTCTGAACAATCAGCTGACAAGTTTCTGCTTCAGGACTGCATGCAAGAAGGCCTGGAAGACGGATGCCTTTCCTTTTCCTTGAACAGGAATGTTTCTGTATGCTTTTCCACTGATATCCCGGTAATGTCTGTTTCAGGCGGAATCCCCCAAGGTTATTGTGGTGACTTCTGGCCCAGGCAGCAGTGGTTCTCCTTTCAGAAACTGCCAGAGGCAGTTATCACTAGCTTCTTCAGACGAGATCTACTCACACTAAAGCAGGGGTGTTTGGGGTTAGGGTTTATCGCTCCGCTTCAGTTGACTGCCTGGGTGATAGGGTCTTAATTCCCTTTAGGCAACTGTTTACTGAGGATATGCAGCAGGTACTAATTAATTTCAACTAGGAGCCATAGTCAAGTCCCCAAATGATGGACATCCTACAGAAGGGCCTCACTGAGACAGATGCCTGGTGTCAGAGCCATGGCCTCGAGTTCAATGCCAAAAAGTGCAGTGTCATCCTCTTTGGTAAAAACTCTGTACCCATGAACTACAACATAGGCAGCAATCTACTTAACACCGAATGTGTGATGAGACCTTGAGACCCAGGTGGACAGTGGTCTCTCCTTTGTTAGTCATATCGCTATAGTGGTCAGGAAGTCCTACGTGGCACACCTCATCATAAAAGGGTTCTCATCCAGGAAAAGAGGTCATTGTTCCCTCTACTCATCACTCATTGGACCTATTATAGAGTACAATGCCCCTTTTTTAGTGTGCCTCACAGGACATCAGCAGCTGGAAGAGCCACGGAAGTGCCTCAAGGGAGGATTGCTGGTCTCAAACAAATGACCTACACTGACTGCCTCAAACTCCAGCTTTACTCCATAGCATATTGCCTACTCCGGGGTGATTTCTGCCTGACATAAAGCTGTGTCGAACCCAGGTCTGTTGGACATGCTAAACCTAAAGAAGTCCCGATCCCTCGGAGCTACACGCTCTAGGGACCTAAACCTTGTCACCACAGTGAACGGGACATGCTGGAGGGATAGATTCTGTCCCAGAGACTTTCTATACTCTGGAACGAGCTACCTATCTATGTCAAGCAGAGTTTTTCATTAGCACTCTTCAGGAGAAGTCTTGAGTGGGTGGGAAATGAGAAATGCACCCCGGGGTTCACTTCTATGTATGCTCGACAGTGGCACAGGAAAATAACTTTCTTGGGTGGCGTAAGCCATAGAATCTTGCTGGCTAGGCTTACGTAGGCCCTTGGGCCGATAGCCTAGTACCTACCTATGAACCTATAAAAAGCCTACTATTAGAAAAGCGTACATTACTAGATGGAAAATGTTTTTTTTTTGGTGTCAACAGTGTAACCAGCACCCATTCAGGACTAGTTCTGTGGTTTTACAATATTTTTGAGGAGTTGCACTGTGGCCTTTTTCTTTTCCATGGTTCATGTATGAATCATTTCAGAATGCCTGCTATGCATCCTGTTTCCAATGCATTGTTATGCCAAAATGGTTTTGAAAGAGGCTTTGCATAAGAGGCCTCCAAGAAAATTAGAGCTCTTTCTTAGGATTTTTTTTTTGTTGTTGTCGATCTCACTTCAATTTAAACCAGCTAGCCTGCCTGAATTTTGAGGTTCTTGATGTAGAAACAGTTTTACCGATTGCTGTGACCTCTGCAAGAAGGGTATTGGGTGGACTCTTGTCAGCCCTACCTCATTTTCCATAGGTTTTCTATGCAACTCAATTGTTTTACGTCTAAAGTGGTATCTAAGTTTACTTGAAGCTACTCCTTACCTTGGATATCCACAGACAACTTCAGTACTATCTTGACAGAACTAAACCTTTCAGATATTCAAATAGTGTTTTTTTTTCTTGTAAAAGTAAGAAGGGGCAATGTATCAAAGCAGACCATTTGCAAATGATTGTCTAAGCCTATTAAATTCATTATATTCACCACAACAAAACAGTTCCAGCCAAGGTCAAGGCCCACTCTTCCAGGGCTTTGGGTTTATCTGTGGCTTTGGATTAGATTCTAGAAACAAACTTGGTCCTCTGTACATGCTTTACAAAGCACCATAAGCTTGCTTCCGTCTCTAGCTCTAAATCATGCTTTGCTAGGACCGTTCTCCAGGGTTTCCAGGACTGTACTCTTTCCACCTTCTAAATGTAATAAGCTAAGCTAACCTACCCATATAGCTAGGGCTACTGCTTCACCTTCTAAATGTAATAAGCTACGCTAACCTACCCATGTAGCTAGGACTACTGCAGCAGTGATCGGTATGATGAACCTGATAAGTAAATTTACCATAGATGATCAAAGTGTCACTGTAGTAGGTACGCCCTCCCTCCACCCCTTGTTTTTGGTACGTTTATGCCAAGATCTGAATACTTATTGGCACAAACCTTTCCATTTGAGCTGACATAGAAGGTGCCCTGATGCTTTGGAAGCTGTCTTTTGTATCATTGGTATGTAGCTAAGGCTACTCTACAGTTATTGTAAGTTTACTTAAACAGCTGTACATTCCTGTCCTTGGACCCTGGGCTATTGTTACTGATCTAACAGATTAGACCACATCCTGTCTCCTTCCTGTAGCGTTTTCCCATTAAAAGATTGTAGTTGGAGATGTTGCCACCATGGACTGTCAACACTGGTGTCAACGATGCAACCTGACACACTTTCTATATGCAGCCCATGGCACATTTGCTACTCCAGTGCTACTCTGCCTACCTTATCTGAAGTTTTTATTTGGTCTTCAACCTGTGGGACACTAATCTGGGATGGATCCAACTTGGCCGCATTTTTCCAGCATTGGATCAGAGCTCCGAGCTCCTCCCCTACCCATAATGCCCCTGTCTCCTTCCTCCCTTCAGATCTCGTTTGCTGCATCTAACGTTCACATCGTGGTCCATGTTTCTAAGCAGTTTTTGGGGATAAGTTTTTGGGTATGTAGCTAATCTTCATCCTTTTCTATCTCCCATTTTCTATTCCCCTCTCTCGTGTGTGAGTGAATGCTCTTAAAATAAGATACTCTGAATTTCAAGGATATAATTGGTATGGTAAAGAAAAGTTAACTATTTGCAAATATGTTATACCTGATAAAACCAGAAAAGGATGTTTTAGTGGAACATTCTGAGACAGTTTCAAATCTTTTCAGGATAGAAAATAAAGATGAAACAAAGGCAGTATCTATATACAAATTGGTTCAGCAATACCCATATTTATGGGAACATGATAAAATGAAGTATTTAGGAGAATGGGTTTAAAAGAATGCTGTTATGACTACTAAGTATTTGTGGGAAGAAACTAAACTTAAGAATACAAAAACTGAAATTGGAAGATCTGTTTTATGGATAGTAAGATACAAGCAGTGAAAATGCTTAGTCGCTTTAGTTTTATCCACAAATCAAGCATATTTTTATCAACCAGCAGGGTAGTTGTGGCTGATTTTTGTCTGGTAGGGGAAGGGGGCAGGAATCAAGTGGGGTACGTTGATCCTTCCAATAGAACAAAGTGGTTTGGGATTACCTGATTTTGAAGGAATGTCTCAGGGTTACGGTTAAGACTCCTATACATAGCACAAGCAGGAACCTGTAATTGAAACTGGAAGGGGATGATGAAATGGGGGGATGAAGAAACAGGAAGGGACTGGGATTTTGAATGCAGATTCTTAAGAACAATAACCATATACTATATTTGACTGTGGTTAGGGGTGAAGAGAATAGGTAAGAGGGGGCTGGAGTTTACTAGAGAACTGGCAAAGGAACCAAGGTAGTGGGAGCAAATGGCGGGAAAGGTTATAAAATGGGAAGAGGCCAAGAAATCATTTGGACTGCAGGCTAGAGATTGCCTTCTGTATCGAGGATTGATGTCAGAGTATATGCAAAAAGGGAGAAATGGGGGGATCCCAGGCAGAAGACCAGCACTAGTAGAGTTTTTAGTAGAATCTTGAATAGAAGCTATTGTTAAAGGGATAATAGTAGGGCATATAAAATATTGCATAATTATAGGAATCAGAGGAGATTAGAAAGGGTTGAGAAGAAATTAGATAAGCAATCCACAAAGAAGCAATGGGGGATGAATATATGTATAGTTCCCAAATATGCAACAAAGTCTAGAATATTTAGGATCTTTGCTTGGAAGTGTGTTCATAGGTATTTATTTGCCCCAAGCAGACTCCGAATAACTAACACCAAGTAAGACTGCAATCCAAATTGTAGCTTGCTACCGATTCCCCACCATGCCCAAAGATTCTCACTACACCTTTCTAAACATACTGGAAAATATTAATATACCTCCAAACACCCTAATACTGGGTGATTTCAACTACCCTGCCATTAACTGGGAAAACTACTCCTGCACCAACACCTTTACCCAGTGGTTCTTGGAATTCATAAGTTCCAGTGCCCTGGATCAACTAATCCATAGTCCCACCAGGGGTGCCAAAATCCTAGACCTGGTAATTACCAACATGGGAAATCGATGCTCCACACCTATGGTTACTCCCTCGTTGGTCAGACCATAAGCTAATCACTCTTAAGATCCACATCCCACCCCCACCCCCCACCCCCCCCAATAAGGAAACCTCCATAAAAAATTTCTCCAAGGCTAACTTCATGCTACTCAAGTCAGAAGTTACAAACTTCATGACACCCATGCAGACAGGAACTGAAAGTTCGACTGCTGAGTCCTACACTAAAGTACTGTATGAGCATATCCACTCATGCATGAATCATGCCATCCCAAATAGAACCAAGATGCTCTCCAAAAAAGGAAGCCAATCTGGTGGTCCCCTGCCATAAACTAACTTTACAACAAATGGAAGAAACTGTTGCAGAAAAGAGGAAAATCCCAGGATGCAAAAAACTCCCTTATCAGCCTCAGTAAGAAGCTGAGATCCCTCATAAAATCCTCCAAAGCTAGTTACGAAAATAAAATTGCCAAAGATTCCAAAGACAAAACCACAAGGCATTCTGTAACTGTCAAGAATCTAAATGGCAATATTCAGATCTGCTCTAAGCTACAACAGAATGGCATTAAATATACACTGATCCTAAGGATATTGCCAATATCCTGGCAGATTGATTCAGTGCCAACTTCACCCCCCCCTCACCCCCTAAATGGCCCATCTCAATACTGGAAGATTGCCAAATTCTGGTAATGGCCATACAGGTAAAAAAAAAAAACGCACTCTCCAAAGCTAAGAATACAGCATTCATGGGACCAGATGACATCCCGGGCTGTGTACTACATGAACTACAAAATGAACTAGCACCTAACCCAAGTGTCATGTTTAATCATACCCTCACCTCAGGCTTTGCGCCCGAGTGGCGCACAGCTACAGTTATCCCACTCCACAAGGGGGGAATCCACCTTGGATCCCGGTAACTACTGCCCCATCAGTCTGACGAGCCTAATCTGCAAGGCCATGGAACGTATTATCATGGAACTTATAAACAAAGACATTGGCAACCTTAAAACACTGGACCCCACCCAGTTCGGGTTTGTGAAGGGCCAATCTTGTCTCCTGAACCTTATTGACTTCGAATCAGTCTCAGGGCCGTGGACGAGGGTAAGGCAGTCCATACAGCCTATTTGGACCTCGCTAAGGCCTTTGACACCACCCCTCACTCTGGAATCATAGATAAACTTACTAAGCTGGGCATTAATCTATGTCACTCGAGGAGTTTCCAACTGGCTTACTGACAAAACCCACACTGTAAAAGTAACAGACTCCAAATCCAGCTCCAGACAAGTGGAGTTACCTCAGGGTTCAGTCCTGGGACCTCTTGTTTGGCATCTACTTCTCTGAAGTACAGGCCAACACTAAGGGACTCTGGCTAACAAAGTTTGCAGATGACTGCAAACTAGGAGCTATATTGAATCCCCAAATGATGTGGATATTCTACAAAAGGGCCTTACAGAAACAGATGCTTGGTGCCGGAGCCATGGGCTCAAGCTCAATGCCAAGAAATGTATAGTTATACCCTTTGGGGGGAAAAAACATGTAAACACCGAAAGTGTGATAAGAGACTTAGGGAAATCCTATGTGGCACGCCTCATCACTAAGGGCTTTTCATCCAGAAAAAGGTCAGTCGCACTGTACTCATCCCTCATTAGACCCATTATAGAATACAACGCCCCATTTGGTATGTACCTCTCAAGACATCTGCAACAACTGGAAAGGCCGCAAATACCTCACTAAAAGAATCGCAGGCCTAAAGCAGATGCCCTATGCTGACCGCCTTAAACTCAAGCTATACTGTGTCGCATATTGTCTACTCCGAGGTGATCTCTGCTTAACATACAAGGCCATGTCAAACCCAGAGCTGTTGGACATGCTACACTTAAAGAAATCCCAATTCCTCAGAGCCACACGCTCCAGGGATCTAAATCTTGTCATCACAATAAACAAAACATGCTGGAGGGATAGGTTCCTGACCCAGAGACTCCCCAGACTCTGGAATAGACTGCCTATACGTGTCAGAGTGCCTCTTTGGCCCTCTTCAAAAGGAGCCTTGGTGATTGGATGGGAGAAAGGAAATTCACCCCGGGGTCACGTCAGTCGCCCTGCTAGACAGGGGTCCAGGGAAGTAAATAGTGTGGGAAGAAATAGCCAGGGAATTATGGCTAGGCTTGTATAGGCCCTAGGGCCGTTAGCCTAGTTCCAACCTATGAACCACAGATTGTAAATGTTGGAGGTGTGATGGGGAAAGGTAATTTGAACTTTCTTTGTGTATCGAGTTGGCATTCTTTAAAAATTCCCTGTAGACTCCTCTATCAGAAATACTGGGTGAGCAAATGGAGTAACTATGCAAATTAGTTTTTGAACTGTAATACAGAATCGAAATTGGTTAGACATAAGGCCTTGAGTTTAATTTAGGTGGCTGCCAAAAAAGCAATTAGAAAATGGAAATCAATGTAAACTGATTAACCTTGAAGTGGGTTCTTCAGAGATGGGTAAGAGCAAATTACATAGGAAAAAAAATGGGAATTTTGGGAACAGTACATGCAGAATAATGTTTTGGAGGAGGAATGAGGTTTAAATGAAGGTAGGAATTGAATGAGTTGCATGTTTGGATAGATTAAGTGATGTATTATTGCAACTGAAAATGTCAATATGGCTGTTCATTTATATAAATGTATGATTGCCTGTCATAGGTGATAATTTAAGAGATCTTCGTGCCTGTGTAAGATTTACCTTTTGAGTTTAAAGGTACAGGGAAAAAATCTGGTCAAAGTCCCAACTTTTTATTTCCTTTGCTTTAACCTTTTGTCTTTACACTAAACAGGAGGTACACGTGTCATAATCTCATAAGGAATATTCTTTTGAACCAACTGTGAATTAAATGTAGCGTTTCCTAAGCAACAAAAGTATCTTCACGATACCACATTGGCTTTCATGCTGTAAAAAAGGAATTTACTCCCTGAAGTTCAGCTTCTCTCCCATTTTAACCCGCCAGGAATTGTTTAGCATGGAGGGGTGTAACACGAAGCAGGAGTTGCCCTCTTAACAAGACAGCAGTGCATAACCAACAGTAGTCATGATCAAAAGGAGAAGCATTGTTCACTCAGTCTTCATTTCATAGTAGATTATTGAATGACTTTCACGTCATTTATTCCACATTTCTCAGCAACTGGACTTGTGTTGGGAATTGTAATGAAAGCTGTCCAGTGTAAACACTTCAGCCTAGACTGGATCTTAACAGGGCAATTCTCTCCTCTAACTCTGTCTTCCAGACCGCCTCAGTGACTTTCCCAACCGGTCTACTAAGGCAACGAACTAACCCAACAAAAATTAATGCCAACAAATAAACAAAAAAACACCTAAACCTCAACAATCTCACAAACATCCTTAAACATTGCAACTGGACACCACTTAAACTACTTTCCTAGAAGAAACAATACTACTTTCTTAACCATCTTAAACACACAGGCCCGTATCAGAGCTATAAGAGTTAAATATGACTTTGCCCCATGCTAGCCAAAGAAACTAGGTCTCTACTTCAGGCAAGAGGCAAAGCTTGGAAAAGCTGACAACCAAATCCCAAACTGCAATGCAAACCTACCAGAAATTAGAAGTACAGCAAAGAAACAAGTTAAACAAGATAGGTTATTGCTCCAGTATCCAAACTAAACACCATAATCCTCAAAAATTCTGTTCAGGAGGGGGCGTGGCTAAGATGTAGACTGGTTGGCAGCAACTTTTCTCAGCTCTGCACTCAAAAGATATTTCTGACAGGAAATTTTAAAAACTAGATATTGTAAAGAAACCTATTTTGCTGAATTACTTCTATCACTAGAAGTCTACATTGCAAAAAATTTGGCTTTAATCATTTTTCCTGTCAGCAAGGAAGGGAAACTATCTGAATCTACTGGAAATTAGCTTTTCTAAGAATACCACACAGGACCAGATGATGAGAAAGGAGATGGTCTTAAATGCTATACAAGACTTATCAGTAAAATTTGACGAAATGAATACCAAACTGGACACTCAGAGATCTACAAAACAAATACATCAACTACAAGAAATAATGATGCAACAGAAGTCTCAAATAGCTGACATAGAGGGATCCCTAAATGACGCTGAGGGCAGACTCTCAGAACAAGATCTTCAACTACATTTTTTTATCAAAACAAAATGCTTCATTACAAAATAGAGGATCTAGAAAACGGGTCCAGATGAAATAACTTTCATATCTATGGGCTACCAGAGAAAACAGAGGGAGATAACATGGTGACTTTCCTTACTATCTGGTTACCAGAAGTTTTAAAATTGCCTGAAGCTCTTTCTTATGGAATTGAGAGAGTCCATAGATCCGTAAGAGCTGCTTCATCAACCATCAAATCAAAAAATCACCCGAGATCAATAATAGTTTTTTTCATCACAGGACAAGGAACTTATTTTAAAGACAGCATGGTCAACTTCTCCAGTTAAATACAAAGACAACATAATCAGATTTGATGATTATTCTGCTGGAGTTATAACTGCAAGAAAAGAATGTCTCCCTCTGATAAAGGGATTGAAAAAAGGCAACTTAAAGTGCACCTGCTGTTCCCTGCAAGAATAAAAATATTTTTTACTGAAGGTCCTAAAGCTTTTGACACTCTACAAGCAACAGTCTCATCTTTCAGCTAATAAAACCTTGGATAAAGTGGAAGAAATGGATTGGAGCTCCTTTGGGGTAAAGAGACGTGCAGAAAAAATGAATGGAGCACTGCTGATAAGCTAAGAGACGCATGAAAAGCACAAACATTGTTTTCTATTTGCTCTGTAAGGTAAAGTTCTTTAAAAGCATTCATGCTTTACATATGTGTCAGTCTTTGAAGCAATGTAAATACAGGATAAACAGGACATTTTATAACTAAAGGAAACAACCCTAAAGAAAGCAAGGTAACATATCTATCTTTACTACAGTGTAAATACTTAGTCATGGTTTCTCTAACTCTAAATGATATTTAGATAATTCATTTATAAATTACATGCCTTTTACTGCTAGTATAGAATATGATGCATTTACACTGACATATTAATGTGGTGTGTTTAAATGAACATGATTATTTTTATATTTGCACTAAGCTGCATGAAATATCTAAACTGTTGCATTTAATTCACATAATATATAAAAGCCGATAGTAATAACTGTCAAAAAGTGCCTTGAAAAGTAGTTATCTATTCTTTGATGCTAAACGTGCCTTTTTGATTGACGAACAACTGTTTGGCTTGTATATCTGCCCTTAATGTTAAGAAAACTAATAGCAGTTTAATGAGCTCGTGTTCAGTTTAAAAAGCTCTAAACGCTTCACTTTGTTTTTGGCTTCCTGCCATAGTCACGAGCTGGGAACTCTTATTTTACCATCCCTAGAGTGGAGGTTCTCCAGTTAGAATCCATTAGTGTGTGTTAAATCCTCTACAAATGTACGAACAGCACAAAACAAAAGTAAACAGTCTGAGTGATGTCAGCACTGAAACAAGGCAGTATGGGTGTTTAAGCTCTTAAGCTACTTAAAGTAACAAGCACACTATGAGATGGCAGTGTTTTTAGTTTAACAAATATTAAAAGTACACTAAGTACCTAACAAATTTAGAAGGTATCAACACATGCATGTTTTATTATACTGTAACATTTATTATTCATTTTGAATTGTACACATAAACAGCACACAAGACTTAAAAAGAAGTATATCACTTGGAAGAAACTGCATGAATAGTTAACACGTACAGACTTTACTACAATCTTTTCTAATAACATCATCCAAGTAAATTTCTATAATTTAACTTAATTTTATGAAAATTTAATATATTTAAGTCCTTGACTGGAACCGTATAACATATTTGTAAACACATTGCAGCTAAGGACAGTAAGTCAATTATGGTTCATGAATGTGGCTATTTGTTAGGCATTTTAAAGGTAAAAAGGAGTTGCTGTTTAAGATATTCTGCAAATGTTAAATTGGTCGAGTAGCACAGTCATTAAGCAGGAATGAACAAGAAAAAATCTCACTTGCTTATGATATTATATATACATAGAAAACAGCTGCTAATAAGTATGCTTTTATTAAAGGCAAGTTATACTAATATTGAACATCCTCACTGAAATTCAATGGTTGTGTAGAGAGACAGCAACTCCCATCATATGACCAAGGCTAAAGAGATTGTCTTGTATGTCTAAATTGATCAGCCTTGAACCTTGGATTACAAATAGACATGCAATGTACTTTTATTTATAATGCTGAGTATATATTGTATATCAAACGCTAAAGCCATTGTCAGCTATCTCATATTAATCACTTTTATAGTATCTATATATTTCATGTTTTTAAAATGACAAGTATTAAAATATGAATTGAATAGCATAGGCATTTAGTAGTATATTGCTGTTGGTACATGATATGCATATAAATAGCAGGTCTATTTTCTGTCTATGAAAGTAAATACCAAGCTATATGCATTTGATTATGAAAGAAGAGCTTGCTATCTATTCTTTTTAATATCCTATAGGTATGTACTTGTTAGACACACCCACATGCTGCAAAGCTGCTAGTTATTGTGTATTCATTAGTATACTTGTAACTGCAATGTTATAAATATATGGCATGGACCACGTTGAGTGTCTATCGGGCATGTTCTCTGTTTGAATGTTCTATATTATCTATAATATGATATTGAGTTCACTCACTAAATTCAAAGAAGCCACAATAGAAATATTTATTAAAAAATGGAGAAAAGAAGGATGAAGAGAAAAAAGGAAAATGGTCGGTGGTCCTATAAGGTTATCCTTTCCCGTGTATGTAGAAGGGTTGACAGTAATAAGTACCAAACAGTTGATGTTATGTGATCCTATCTCGCCTACATTCTGACTGATGGGCTCGGAGCCGATCCCTTGGCTCCGACTCGGCACGCTTATGCTATAGAGCGAGGCCTCTAATTGGCTGAGCTATCTTTATCCCAGGATGCACCACCACTAATCCCCCAGATCTCGTTTGCCGCTTACAGAGCTTGGACGTGGTCTCAACATTGGCTGGGCTAAGTACTATATTTATAGTCTCTTTTCCTGTCAGTAGTTCACTCATTTCGACCCAAAAGCTGTTTTAACAGCTATTTTTTGTGTACGAGTGTGTTTCTGGTTGTTTTATTGAGTTTTCCTTAAAATTTCCTGTCAGAGAAGGTTCCGTTTAAGTTAGAGGGGCCTTCCCCTGTACTAACTACTTTAGTGGTTGTGTGTGGGTCAAGTACCCGTTTGAGTTAGAGGGTCTTGACCCTCCTTGTTTTCTCCCTTTCTTTCCGTGTGTAAAAAAAAAAAAAAAAAAAAGTTTTTCAGTTTAAAATATTCTAACTGTCATACTTATTTGTACCTGTCTCAAAGTTTACTGTTGTGGTCTGTTTTTTTTGTACAACTATGTCTAAGGAACATAAACCCTCCGGGTTTAAAAAGTGCACGAGGTGTGGATTCAACATGTCCATAACGGACTACCACTCCTCGTGCGTCTATTGTCTTGGCGCCAAACATCTCCAGGAATCGTGCAGTGTATGCCATGCGTTTTCCTCCCGAGTCCTCCAGGAGAGGAAAAACAAATTAATCCTCAAAGGATTAATCAAGCCTTCTTTTGAGGAGGCTTTATCTTCCTCTCAGTCTCCTTCTAAGAAGAGGAAAGCGCCGGCTCCGACCAGTCAGTCGGAACAGACGGCTAAAAAAGCTAAGCAGACTTCTCCATCGGCTCCACGGACTTCGGAGCCGAGGTCGGAACGGTCTGCCTCGATGTCTCCAGCCTCGACCCTTCTGGTTTCGGAGCCGAGGTCTGGGGCATCGAGAGGCGGGTCACCCTCATCGGCTCCACTGATATTGGAGCCGATAAGGGTAATCTGCTCAGACACTTCCCCCTCGGAGCCGAAGTCCTTATCGGCACCGAGGGAAATTTCCTTAAAGGTTTCTTCGGAGCCGATAATTGTGGAGTCCTTTTGGAGCCGGTCCCCGAGCCCTTCGGAGCCGATGGAGAAATCGGTTCGGGCCCAATCGGTATCCTAGAGATCTTCCAGGATGTCTGATTCGGACATCGACAGGGTACTCCTTTGACTCTTCCAGTCTCCGGTGTTCCAAAAGATGGTTTCGGCTCCAGCCCATTTGGCTTCGGAGCCGATGGTCCACTCCCTTACTGTACTTCCTCCTCCAACAGCTTCGGCACCGCTGGAGCAGGTGTTAGTGGAACCAGTGGAGGTGTTAGGGTCAGGCCCGACCCTTGCTCCAACTCCGGCTCCTGGGTCGGAGTTCAGTGCGCGGACTTCCTCCTTCGGCCCTGGGGGGGCTTCGGGATTGATACCTTCGGTCCCAAGTCTCCCTCTTGGTGCGTCGGCGGCGGGAGTACCGTCCACTGTCGTGGCCACGGAGGGGGGACCTTCCCAGGATTCTGGTGGCCCCGCCTTCAGGGCTATGAGGAGTGCTCTAGCCAAATCTTCATTGGCTACCTCCACAGTTTCCCCAGCTCCTTCCCTACATTTGGAGACTGGGTCGTTGACAGTTCCCCTGTCCGCAGACAGCGGAGCCCCTGGGCCTCAGGTTACCCCCGCTGGGGTTTCTCACCCTCCTGGAGGTCCTTCTGAAGCCTCTTCCGAAGAACCTCCCAGGAAGAAAACGTGCAAGAGGAAGCACGTTGACTCCCCTGACGAGTCTTTCACATCTGACACCGACCTCGATGATGCAGAGGGGTCCCCCAAGTCGTCCTCGGATGATGTTTCCTTTGCAGACATCCTGGAAGCCCTAAAACAACGAGGCGGCTGGCAGTCCAAACCTCCCTCTGCTGATGAGTCGGTGTTCCTGAAGGCCTTCGGGGCTCAGCCCTCCGCCTCCTGGGTGTCTCCGCCCTTCGACGAGCTCTTGGATTTGATCTGTCGAAGGGCGTGGGAACACCCGGACTCTGTGGAACCGGTGCCCGCTCGTCCAAACAAATTTCTTTCAGCGCCCCCAGATAGAGAGTTCCTTACGAAAGGTGTGGCTGTGGATGCTATGGTGGTGGCATCTGCTACACAGCAGGATGTAGCAGAGGCTTCTACGTCCGTCCATCCTCCTAATAAGGAGTCTAGGAGCATGGATCGGTACGGCAAGCGCACCCTAAGTTCAGCGGCCTTTACCCTGAGGTCTCTGAACTACCTGACGCACTTTACGAGATTCCAGAGGGATCTGATTAAGGAGCTATCCGATACCCTCTTAGGTAACCTGCCTGAGGAGCTGGCCCAGACGGTTGGATCTCAGCTGGCTACAATGTCATCCATTTCGAACTCGTCCATGAGGCTCATCTCGTATGCGGCCGAAGGGGCGAGTAGAGCGGCGGGTACAGGCATTGCTCTACGGAGACAAGCCTGGCTCCGCCTGTGTCATTTCGCGGAGGCCTTCAAGTCTTCATTCGCCGACGCCCCCTTTGATGGGTCCTCCCTGTTTGGGCCCAAGGTGAAAGACACACTTACCCGCTGTGGGTGAAAGACACACTTACCCGCTGTGAACAGGAGGCTAAGACTCTGACTGCCGTAGGGGCACGATTTTCCACTCCCTTTCGGCCTTATCCCAAGGCTAAAAGAAGAGGGAAGATGTGGTTCCGGAGATCGCAGAAGTCTTACCCCTCTCAGCAGGAAGGTTCCCCCTCCAGAGGCAGAGGAGGGGGAAATTCATCAGGAAGACAACGTCCCAGAGGCGGCAGAGGCCCCCGCAACACTGGAGACCGCGAGTCCTTTCGTGGCTCTTCAACTTTTCATAGTCCCTGAGGGATTGCCCGACTGTGCTGCTCCAGAGCCAGTTGGGGGTCATTTTTCGAAGCACCTAAAGGCCTGGGAAGGGATCACTCAGAACCGATGGGTACTTCGAATTATCGCCGGAGGTTACTCCATCCCATTCTGTTGTCCCCCCCCCCCCTCAGTCCAAAAGAATCCCGGACCCGCCACCCAGTCAATGGGATACCGCAGCCATAGAAATTTCAAAACTGCTGCAAAAAGGAGCCATCCAACCGGTCCCCGCAGACCAGATCGGATTAGGGACTTGCTCAAGATTCTTTTTAGTGCCAAAAAAGACCGGGGACTTGAGGCCCATTTTGGACCTAAGCAACTTAAACCGTTCAGTCAAGAAGTCCAAGTTCCGAATGGTCACTTTACAAACCATTCTCCCGTTGTTGGAGAAAGGTGTTTGGATGTGCTCCATAGATCTCAAGGACGCGTATTACCATATCAAAATACATCAAACGTCCAGGAGACACTTGCGCTTCAGCCTAGGAGGCAATCATTTTCAGTTCCGTGCGCTGCCCTTTGGTCTCACCACAGCCCCCAGGGTGTTCACCAAATGCTTGGCAGTAGTGACTGCTCACTTGAGGAGTCTAGGATTCCAGGTGTTTCCGTACCTAGACGACTGGCTAACTGCTACCTCCAAGCATCTACTTCTACGGAGCCTGCAAGCCACAACATCACTGGGCAATTCCCTCGGAATCACCTTCAATTGGCCAAAGTCTGTGTTACGGCCATCTCAAAGAATAAGATTCATAGAGGCAGAGATAGATTCAAACCAGATGCGGGTCTATCTACCTGCAGACAGAATTCTAATCATACAGAATCAGGTTCGAACCTTACTCCCCAGGTCCAAAGCCCCAGCCAGAATGGTCATGCAACTATTGGGATCAATGTCTGCCACAGTTCTGCTAGTTCCCTTGGCAAGGTTACACATGAGAATCCTCCAGTGGCTTCTTTCAGCTCAGTGGTCCTTTCAGGAACTCCCTCTCAATCATCTAATCTGGATCACAGAATCTTGCAGATGGGACCTTCGCTGGTGGCTAGTGTCCTCCAATTTGGATCAGGGACGACCCTTTGTTCTTCCTCCTCCGGCGGCCACTTTGACCACGGACGCCTCCCAGACGGGGTGGGGGGGGCATTCCCTGGGCAGGTCAGTCCAGGGCAAATTGCATCCGGAAGAGACCTCTCTCCACATCAACATCCTGGAAATGAGGGCAGTACTCCTGTCCCTTCAAGCCCTTCACTATTACCTCCCTCAGGGTGTAATTGCTGTTCACTCGGACAACATGTCAGTTGTCTGGTACCTGAACAAACAGGGAGGGACCAGATCCTATCCTCTTTGCAGAGAAGCGATGAGGGTCTGGGAATGGACAGTCTCGACCAAACGCTTCCTAGTGGCTACTCACATACCGGGCAAATCCAATGTCATAGCCGACAGGTTGAGCAGAACCATCCTTTCTCCTCACGAATGGTCTCTGAACATGACTATTACAAGACAGATTTTCAGCGAATGGGGAGTTCCGTGCTGCGACCTCTTCGCGACTCCTCTGAATGCAAAGTGCAAAGATTTTTTCTCCCTAACCCCGGCTCCGGGGAAGAGCCCTATGGACGCGTTGGTCCATCCTTGGCCCACCGGCCTGCTTTATGCCTTTCCTCCAGTTCCTCTCCTACCCAAGGTAATTCAGAAGGCGTCTCTCTTAGGGAGCAAGGTGATCTTAATTGCTCCTTACTGGCCTCGTCAAGTCTGGTTTCCCTACCTTCGGAAACATGCTCTGGAAGGTCCATGGTTCCTGGACCAGGTCCCAGACCTACTGATTCATCAGTCGGGACTACTACACCAGTCCCTACACGCATTAAAATTGACGGCCTGGCTCCTCCTCTTCCGACCATAGTCAGGAGACATGCACTAGACCCAGATGTAGTGCACATTTTGTCTTCAGCCCACAAGTCTGCTACGAAGAAACTGTATTCTAGCAAATGGAAAAGGTTTGCTATCTGGGCTCAACTCCGGGGCCTGGACCCCATTTCTACTCCTGTGGCAGAAGTACTCAAGTTCCTGACCTCTCTTTTCAACCAAGGCTCTTCTGTTTCTACCATCAAAGTACAATTGGCAGCGATTTCTAATTTTCATGAATCCATAGACCCACCCTTAATGAGCAACAGGTTGTGTAAGACCTTCTTGAAAGGTGCTGCTCTATTAAGACCTCTGATTTCTCATCCGGCACCTCCATGGGATCTCGATATAGTATTACGTGCCTTGACTTCTTCCCCCTTTGAACCGGCAGCTACCTGTGATTTAAAGTTTTTATCATGGAAGACAGCTTTTCTAGTAGCAATTACTTCAGCCAGAAGGGTTTCAGAACTTCAAGCTTTGTCAGTGAAACTCCCGTACCTGGTTTTTCATACAGACAGAGTTTCCCTCAGACCAAATCCTTCTTTTGTTCCTAAAGTCTGTTCTACTTTGTGCTTGCAACAGTCATTAGAGCTCCCAGTTTTTTTTCCCAAAATACTCCAATAAAGCAGAATTTATTTTCCACACACTAATGTCCACAGGCAGTTATGTTTTTATTTGGATAGGACCAAACAATCAAGGAAGACAGATCAGTTGTTTGTGTCCTTTGCAGAAAACAAATTGGGCAACGCGGTCACAAAGGTCACTATTGCCAAATGGATCAGGGACTGTATTACTCAAGCTTATATTTATTCTAACAAAGAGCTTTCCACCTCTGTCAAGGCTCATTCTACAAGGGCTATGGCTACTTCGGTAGCATTTCATTCTAAGCTTGCTATTAGTGACATTTGTGCTGCGGCTACATGGTCTTCCCCGCATACCTTCATTTCTCACTACAAATTAGACGTGGCATCTAGAGGACGAGCTTCATTTGGTTCCACAGTGCTCAGGAGTGTTTTCCAATGAGCCACCTGGGATTTAGGTGCTAGGGACGCTGTCCCATCAGTCAGAATGTAGGCGAGATAGGATCACATAACATCTTTTAGTTATGTACTCACCATAACTTCAGATGTTTGGGATCCATCTCGCCTACATTCCTAATAACCCACCCTCCTTCCCCCTTCCTTGGAGATCAGAGGATATCAGAAGGTCCGAATCCTGTTTCATCTTGAAACATCTAACAATGTTATATAATCAAGCTGTGCATGTGTGCATGAATGCGGACAAACAAGATCTGGGGGATTAGTGGTGGTGCATCCTGGGATAAAGATAGCTCAGCCAATTAGAGGCCTTGCTCTATAGCATAAGCGTGCCGAGTCGGAGCCGAGGGATCGGCTCCGAGCCCATCAGTCAGAATGTAGGCGAGATGGATCACAAACATCTGAAGTTATGGTGAGTACATAACTAAAAGTTATAGCATGTTTAAAGTTTACTTTGCTTGTTATATTTTCCAACCTTACAGTTATAACACTGTAGATAAAATCCTGTAATATCATAAGGATTATGAGTTGCTATTTGACATATGACATATGTGGTACATTAGTGGTGAAATATGCCAGTGGCACTAATATATATAGGAACTGCCGGGAAATAGTCTTAAACTATATAGTACCAATGCCAAAAACAAATTAGTAACATTCATGCTACTAAAATATGATTTTTTGAATTAAATGAAAACTATAAGATTACTGATAAATGACAAAAGTGTAATATATTCATTGTTAAACACTTCATGATTTAATTAAGTTGTAGTATAGTTAACTGATGCATATAATGCTTAATGCTTTTTATATAGAACATTACAAAAGTTTAATACATATGAATGCCACTCGCACTATAACAGAGATGAACAGCAAGCATATTACTTCTAAGATGCATAACAGTTATTGCTATACAAAAGATATATTAAAATAAGAGATTTTTCTTTACAATTTAAACAAAGCCAAATAGTTAAGTATTAAATCTAGGTATAGTTGTGTTGCCTTAGTGTTTTATAAAATATTAAAAATAGACTGTATTTAAGTAATATGTAAATACAAATACATATGTACTTAAAAGATATACAAGATACTTTTCATTCTAAAACTACCATGTGGTGGGGCTGGGGGAGGATGCTGAAATGCAGCTCTAGAGGGATCGCTTGAATGGTTAGATCATTCAAGGATAAGATGTTTTTTCTCATGGAGGGGTTTGGTGGTTATGTTTTCAGTTATGATCTTCTAATGTACTTTTATTGGGTGCCTATAATCTATTGTAATACTGTTGGAAGAAGAAAAGAACAAGTCATTCTCTAAGTACACACATCTACACATTGTTACGAGTATATGAATATGGATAAAAGCAAAGCTAATACATTTTGCAATTGGATTTATATCTAATGTAAATGGTTTAAATAACTGCAAAAGGGGAAGTCTTTACAGATATTTAAAGCTATGTGAAGCACAACTAGTATTTTTACAGGAAACATACCTTACACAGGAAGACATAAATAAAATAAGCAAAAATTATACAGTACTATTAAGTTCCACCTATAGTCAAAAGCGAAGAGGAGTAGCAATTTTGTGGAAAAGCACTACTTTAATGCTTAAAATCATAAACACGTTTCATGACAACTCATGAATGTTTTGTCTAGTGACAATATCTATCAATGAAATGGTATATACATTAGTGAATATTTATTGGATACCAGGACTAGGAGTTAGTGGCCAAACAACACTTAGATGACACAGTACAATATGCCAAAGGCAATTTAATCGTAGCTGGAGATTTCAATTGCATTATAAAAGAAACTGACGCATACTAAAACTACACGCAAGAGATCACCTTTAATAAAGTTATTATCTGAGTTTGTTGAAACTTTTAATATAGTTGACATAAATGAGTATGCTATCCCAGATTCACTATTCTTTACACATTTTTCCCATAGACATGCATACTCTAGAATAGATAGTGTACATAACAAAAGATTTAACCACTAAATTAAAGTCAAGACTATTTCATGTCCATTTTCGGACCATAACGTTTGAGATAGACTTGTTTCAAGAGAAGGATATCCGGAACAAGAATACCATCCTACATAAATCTCAAAGATTTTAAGGAATTTTATATTAGAGACACAAGCATTCTTAGATATGAATCTTACGAAAGATGTATCTGAAATATATATATGGGATGCACTGAAGGCATACCTATATGGAAGAGCGGTGGGATGGTATAAAAATAAACAAAAATAGTGGAATAAGGAATTAATGGAATTAGTCAAAAGTGGATAATTTAAAGCTTGATATTCAAAATGGAAACACCAACTTAATAAAAACTGGAAGATGATAAAAAATACTCAGACCCTACACCACAAAACAATGATCAACTTAGAAAAAATTAAACCGTTACTATTCAATGAACCCAAAAAAACAACTAAGAATAGCAAATAGGACTAAAAAGATGATTAAAATCAAGGAAATACATAATATAGAAACTAAAAAGAAAGTGTCTGATTTAGAAGGAATACTAGAAGCATTTAGGCTATTCTTTCATAAACTTAATAATCAAAATGAGAAAATAGAAACACATTCAGTATTGAAAGCTTTTCTTAAAAACAATGTTAGTTAGGTTATTAGAGGAGCAGGTACAACTAATAGATAAGCAAATAACAATGACCGAACTTAAAGCTGAAGTAAACTTAAACAAAGCTCCAGGTATAGATAATATCACCCCAGAAATGTTTAAATTACTATCTAATGAGGCTTTGCTGCTGTTATTGAATGACTTTACATCAGTTAAAAATGTTAGACTTCCCTCCTTGGAAGTACACATTAATATCACCAGTTCTGAAACAGTAAAGATCTCAGTGAATGTTCATCACACAGACCCATTTCACTTAATATAGATTATAAAATTTTTATTGCAGTACATGCTGCTCGAATAAAACAGTTACTACCATTTTTGATAGAGGAGGATCAAACAGGTTTTATAAAAGATAGGAACACTCAAGACAACATCAAAAGAATTATTTCCTTAATTGATTATATAAATGTGTCAAAAAATGAATGTTATTAGTTTAGACAGCGCATTTGATTCAGTGAACTGGGAATATTTTATGGTTAGTTTTAGAAGAATATGCCATCTCAGTCAACTTCACCTTAATAAAAACATTATATGAAAAAATCATTGGCTTATATAAAACTGGGATCTTGTCTGTCTAAATCTATTAAAATAAAGGGCACAAAACAAGGCTGCCCTATTTCTCCATTATTGTTTGCGCTAGTCTTTGAACCCTTAGCAAATATACGTATGGATAAAAATATTGAAGGAATACAATTAGACAACAGCCTAGAGCTTAAAATTCAACTTTTTGTTGATATTTTAATTACCTTAAAGAATAGCTCTTTAAAAGGATTATGGGACTCGATTCAAAACTTTCAAAATGTTTGAGTCTTAAATTTAATGAGAACAAAACAAATGAATTGCTTATAAATATTAATAAAAAAGATCTAAATAAAAATACCATAAATATATCCCCACCGATAATGCAATTAAATACTTGGGAATTATAATTAACAACCTAGATACTACAATTGAAACAAAGTATAAAGAGACCTTAAATATTAAAAATCTAATACAAAGATGGAATAAGTTCTTCTTTTCAAAGGCTCTGTATAATTAAAATGATCATATTTCCAAAAATTCCTTTATCTTGTACAAGCTTGTCTTTGCCACCAGCTAAATCGTACCTAAAACAATTAAATGATTTAATGTCAAGATTCCTATGGTATCCAAAAAAAAAACAAGGATAGCTTTGAAATATCATCTAGATGATTGGGATAAGGGTGGCATAGGTTTACCAGACATAGAAGTATATTTGCATTCATCTGTTATTAAAACAATATTATGGCTAAATACAAAATATACATCAAAATGGAAGCTAGTTCATGAGAGAATCTGGTTAAAAATCAGGATTTGTAGTAGCAAATAAGTATACCGATTTCATACCAAACAATTTTCTATGCCTGAAGGAATATATGATACAAAAGTATAAAAATATAAGTTCCAAATACATTACTTGTACATTAAATTTCCAAAATCTTATTAATAGCAATCCTGATATTAAAGTGTGGCCATTTTTATTATATCCAGTAGCGTACACAAGGTAATATAATATTTGATATAGAAGTAGTCAACATGCTTAAAGAAAAGGGATTAATATATTGGCATCAATTGGTAAACTCTGGAAAACTTCTGACAATAGACCAAATTAAATGGAAATTAAATATGGAAAATAGTTCATGGCTACACATACAAGAATTAAGACTGTATATATTAAGCAAACAAGAAACCATGCAACCATCAATAAGACGAAATGTTTCTAATCTTATAGAAAATATAATATTACTAATGAATCAACCCATTACTGGAAAGGGATACTTATCTATTTATAAAACAAAAAAAATAAAAACTTATAATGACAAAATATGGAATTATTATAGATCAATTAATGGACATGTGCCAAATGAGACAAAATTAATTCTTCTCTCTCCAAAGCAGACATCACTTTCACTACATTGGAGACACTCTACATGGTAATTCATACACAGATCTTATGCAACCCCTCATAAAATGAAACTTATGTTTAAGAAAAATATTGGCTGCTGGAGATGTGATTTATCAATAAAAGCAGACTGGCAACATATGTTCTACGAATGCCATTTGATTAAACCATATTGGGATAAAATACATTTTCTGCAAATGGTATTCAATGACAAATTCCAGATTTCCAAATCTATTATTTTGTCTAATGCACCTGTACCTGACTGTGTACCAAGAACAAAATATGTAATCTTGTCGACTCTTCTAGCCATTGCAAGGAAGAACATTGCATCAAACTGGAAATCCAAAGCTTCTCCAACTTTTAAGCAATCCATGAATATGGTGTCAGCAGTATCTCAATTGGAAATGAACACTATTAAAGGAAGAACTGAAAGAACTACATTATATATAGCATGGCAAAAAGTAACTGAAATACTGGAGAGTAATGACTGTAGCAGATTATAATCAGGAAACAATTGTATAGAAAGTCAATTATATGCCAACAATAGACACCCTTGTAAATACTTTATTTTGGTTTTAATGTTTGATATCTGTTTAGAGGTTTTAGCCAACCGTTTTAAATTTGTAAATACTTCACTGTCAAATAATTCTGTTCAGCAATAAATATGCTTCTACCAGGGAAAGTCAGCACCCCCCACACACACACACACTACTACTAATAATAATAATGAGAACCTTGCTACCCACTTAAATACTTTACTGAGACTATCCTAGCACTGTCCAATCAAACTTCCTCTCCTGTCACAACTACTATGCCAAGCAAAAACAAAATCTCCCTGCAACCTGTATCAGCTGAAACTGCTTAAACTGAAGCTTACCACACTAGGTGCAGATTTCTTAAAACTAACTGCTGAGGGCATTGCTTATCCAGTATCCATTCTTATCAATAGATCATAGCAGAACACCAAGTCCCTACCATATGGAAAATTTCCCACATTATCCCACTTCATAAAGGAGGCTTATCAACAGACTTGTTTAACTACCGTCTAATTGCTCTCTTATCCCCACTATCTAAGATACAAGAGAGAATTGTTCACAAACCAATCACACATTTCCTGCATACTAACAAGCTACTTACCAGTACTCAGCATGGTTTTTGACCATATCACAGTACCACCGCCGCACTCATTTACTAATACTGTCAACTTTCACAGAAGATATGTATCCTCTCTTTCTAGACCTATCAAAAGCCTTCGATATAGTTTCTCATAACAAGCTTCTAAATGTCCTGTCTGAGCTAAACCTGTATCTGTCTACCCATGCCTGGTTCTAGGACTACCTAACCTGGTGCTAGCAAGCAGTAGATTAGCAACAAACTCTATCACCCCTTCTTCCAGTGACACTAGGGAGTCCCACATGGCTCAATATTAGGCCCCTTACTCTTGCAAACAACCTCTATACCTCATTCCCACAAGCTTCACTCATCCAATATGCAGACGATTCAACAGTGATTTGTACTGCTCCTACCATGCAAGAACTACAAACACTAACTACAATCCTTCCTAGCAGCAGAGACTGATAAACTCCCAACTAATTCTGTACCCCCCAAAACAAATGATTTTCCAACCCACTAAATCAGTTTATACCCACTACCACATTTAACATTCTCATCAAATATTATCTTGCCCTCAGCTTACACCAAACTTCTAGGAGTAGAAATTGATTGCAGCACAAGATTTGGCATCCACATATTCCAAACAGTAAAAAATAAAAATACACAAACTTGGAACACTGTATAAAAACAAACCCTACTTCACAAGACACTAAAGCTACTATTGCCCAGTCTCACCTGATCTCAACTCTGCTATATGCATCTCCCATACTCTCATATATCTAAGAAAATCTGCCTTGGCAAAAATTGAATCTTGTTGCAATAAAATTGCCAGATGGGCCACAAACTCACCCTTTAGATCT
This sequence comes from Protopterus annectens, assembly GCF_019279795.1. Classification (NCBI taxonomy): domain Eukaryota; kingdom Metazoa; phylum Chordata; order Ceratodontiformes; family Protopteridae; genus Protopterus; species Protopterus annectens. Next base: position 1,381,429,859 of record NC_056745.1, read on the forward strand.
CACCACTGCACAGCACTTAACTCAGCTGGTTGGAGTTCCCCCAACTCATCTAACCAGCTAACTATGGCCCATAAACTTTTTCCAAACTGAAGAAACACCTGTCCTGCAAACATTACTTCAGTCATATTCCAGTCCCAGAACCCTTTGCTCAACCAACAACAAAAAAAAAACTCAGATAAACCTAGCCAAAAACCTAGCTGGGGAATCCTTTTTTTTTTTTTTCAAATTACATAGGCAAAATCTGGAATTCCCTTTTACCTGACATTACATCTATTCCAGCATTCTCATTTTGAAAGAAAGCTAAAATCTCACTTCTCCAAGTGGCTGTGCCCTTGCACTACCCCAGACTAAACTACCCCTCTCAGACAATACTAAAACCTCTACTTCATTGATAACAGAAATTGTATAATGTTGCAGATCTCTTTGCCTACTTGCAACTTTTATCCTCCAATTCTTTATAGAAAGTGTTTAAGACGTCATGTTGTGTATAACCTCTTTCACTATCCTATGATCTTGTATTACAATCTGTCTCTAGTTGAACGTGTATATTTCTTGATTTGTATATATTTCTTGATTGTATAAACGTTCCTTATACTTGTATGTGTTCACACTGTGTCTAATCAAATGTGTTAAAACTGTACTATGTGGAGGTTTTCTCCATAGGCCTCCACTGAAAAAGGACCTGTCCAGTTGGACTTTCCTGGCAAATGTAAAATATAAATAAGGTTGCCATAAGAATAGATCAGTTAGTACTTCTGTCATGCAGTCCTTTATTACCAGATGTAAAACTAAGGGATTTGCAGAAGGCCAAAGATGAAGCAATTTACTTCAGCCATCAGTAAGTTCTTAATGCTGAAATGTTATTTTCTTGCAGAAATATGAAGTATACTGTTAGCTGATATTTGGTTGTTGAACCTGACTCATCACCAAACAGCCTGTGACTGATCTGGGATATAGAAAGACAGCTGGTCACTGATGGAGGCAGCTATCTTTATAAGTTCATATGTAAATACTAGGCTGTCAGTCTGCAGACTGTTACAAGCATAGCCAATAACCAGAGGTTAGAATAAAACCCTGTAGGTTCTGTAAGGTCATGAGCTTAACTGTTATGCCAACCCTCCCCTGTGATAGCTTTGTAGGCTATTACTAGGCTAATGACAGCAATGGGGCCTTAAGCTTAGGCATGTTTCCCCAAAGGTGAATCACACCCTGTACCTTAACCACTATGCAAGCTTGTAATCCAAAAAAATAATGGTTCCATTGGGGATTGAATCCTGGACCATCTGTGTGTAAAGCACAAGTGATAACCACTACAGCAAAGAACATCTTTTAGATCACCTTTTGACTCTTTCTGGTGAAAACCAGACTAGACATTCAAAGTGGAAAGCCAAGTGACAGTTGAGTTTAGACTGAAATGTCAGTGTACATCCATAATAAGGTTCTGCTGGCAGCATATGGTGTATGAAAATTTTACTCGCATGGGAGTGGGTGAGATTTTGAATGATGTCAGGCTGCTGATCTCTACAGGCAGTCTGGATTGCAAACAAGCCTTTTTAAATTGTGTTCTGGGTTAAAATTTTTAATGGCCATGTTTTGTGGTTTGCATGTTTGGATTATGCAGTCGTGTTGCATGTGCTCTTGAGCCTGGAATTTGAGCTTTTTTGTTTTAGACCATGTTCCACCAATTCTGCAGTGTCTTCTTGGTACACTTGTCTCATGGTACTGTTTGGCTATAAAATTAGTAGTTGAGGGCTCTTCTGAAAGTCCAGACGGAGCCAGGTATCATCCTTCTCCCCTGTGCTCCTGAGGCAAATAGGGACTTTCTCCCTCTGCCCTCCTTTGCTGATGTCTCTTCATTCCGTGTTCAACACCGATTCCAGTCAAACCATTTGTCATTTTGCAGATGTCGTCTGAATCATTGTCGCTGGTTTTGGTTCTGAACCATTGCTTGACTTTAGCATCTTCCACACTGACAGTGCTATTTGTGGTATTGGTGTTGTGATCTACTATATTTGTGGCTATAAGGCTCAGGACTTTCAGTATCAGCATCGGAGGGAATGCCTTTACTATTTTGGATTCCTGATTTTTGTGTGGTGTTCAGGCCTGATGGATACCATTGGTATTTTGGAGTTGGGCTTAGTATCAGTGGTGTCTGAATTGATGCTGATGGATGTTCACTTCAGGAACTTATAGTTGATAGCTTTGAGCACTGCTGTAATGGCTACTTCCATGTCAGTGATGCCCACTGTTCATGTGTTGCCTTTGTGTCCTGTAGATAATTTAAACCCAAGACTCTCTGCCACCTGATCATTTGGCTTCTTGACAGTGGCTGGACAGAGGTTCTAAGAATCACCAGCTTTCCTTGCATAGTTTCTGGTTCTAGTTCAGCTCATTCCTTTTTAGAATCCCCACCCCCACTCCAGTGAGGAGTAGAAAGCGTGTGCAAGAGGAAGTGCACAAATTCCCGCACCCTTTCCCTAACATCTCCCCAAATTTGTAGAGTAGGTGTTTTTTTTTGGGGGGGGGGTATAGCCCAAAGATCCCATGCTGTTTTCATGGAGGATCCTGAAAGTCTTTCCACTCTTCATTGGGGAGTTCCTTTGCTAACCAAGGTTGGGGTTGTCCCCACAGAAACTTAGAGAAAATCTGATGTGGCATCAGTACTGCAGAGGCCAGAGAAGAGCCTGCAGTGTCAGAGGAATTAGTGGGTTTATGAAGTTTTCTAGTTTCAGTATAAGGGAGATGAACCGTTTCCTAGATTCTAGAGAAAGTTTGCAGATAAAGATCAAGAGGCAGTGAAGACCTTCTGGATGATAGCGAAGCTCTGCTGATGGAGAGCAGCAGTATTCTTTGGTTTCAAACCTCACCGTGTTCTTGACTGACTACAAACATTGCACTGAGAGCAATTGTCACTGATGTAGCGATCTGCTGTTTCTGACAGTTTTGAAAAATTTTTATGGCATCTTTTTTTTAACTTGCTAATTCAATTTGGGCCAAATGTTTGAGAGATGAAGGATAATGAGAAGGGGAAACATTACTGATTGAATAACTTCAGACCCTCAGCACCTTTCTCAAGATGCAGAAGTCTATATACCAGTTCTGGTACCAGCATAGTCAACAGCAGTAAAGGTATTTGAGATATGGGGAAGCCAATAAAGCCATAGAAGCTTCCAAAATTTTTTCCAGCCCAAAGACAAAAATAGATCAGTGGAGACTTGCCTGACTCTTCCACACCAGAAGCATTCAGGGGTCATTTGTTCTTCCACTTGGGGGAGGCATGACTGGCCATCTTGCAAGACAAGTGTACTTGGACTGTAATATCTAGGCTATGCTAGTCCTTTCCATTGCTCAATGTCCTATCCTTTTTAACAATGCAGCAAGAAAGGAAGTCTTAAACCACCTCAAAAAGGGACAAGTAGGAGGTCTTGTCAGGGCAGAGAAGATCTTTACTCCATTCTTTAGTACCAGCGAATGTAAAGGGCTTGAGACTGATAATCACAAAGCAAAACTGCTGGATGGTCATGCCGCACTCAGTCATTTCTACCAGAAGTGCTGTTTTGATGTCCAGGGTGCCTTTCTCCTCATGGCAGTCCAGGAGGTTTCTTCAATTTCAGGTAGGATTCAGCCATTATTACTTTCTCCTTTCAGGATTTCCACAGCAAACAGTGCTGCTTAACAAGTTTTGTTTGTAGCTCTAACAAACCTGAGGCTTCAGGGAGGCAAGGTGTTTCCATACCCTGCTTGACAAGTGACTCATAGCTTGTATTGAGTCTAGACAAGATAGTATCACCATGAGTCTTCAGTTATTGGGAATCATGGAAAACACAGCCATGTTCTAAATAGCCATTGCAGACTCCAACTTTCACTGGATACCCAGTGGACACTGCATTCTGCTAATAGGACAGAATTCCTCCATCACAGTGAGCAGTACCATAGCTGTTTGTTTCACATATTTTCAACAACACTGTCTAATGACTGTCTCATGACAGCAGCTGTTTACATGATTCCTCTTGTAAGGTTTCATATTAAGATCCTACATTGGCCTCTAAAGGTTCAGTGTTCTCAGATGACCTATTTCCAGTAAGAATTTCCAAAACCTTTAAAGTGCATTTACACTCTAGTAAGTGCATTTAATTTCCGCACTCCTGTAGTGGCAATCACTATGGATCTTTCAGACCAAGGCTAAGACTTGGTTGAGGATAGACAGTTCAAGCTCTGACAGTCTGCACATCAGTGTTTGAGATGGATGTCATCTTGTTACTGCAGGAATTTGACCTCTTCTGGTGCAGTTTCTGTATAAATGTAATATGGACTATAGGTAAGCAGGTAAGGGCTCACTCATACCCCCTAGATTGAGAAATTGAGGGTATGAGAAGTGATGATTTGGTTGCATTCTGCTGGCCAAGCATATCCTTTGGGAGTTGGCCCTGTTGTGACCAGACAAATGCGCTTTGCTGATGCCACAAGTAACACCTTAGCTTGCCTAGCACATAAAAATTCTTCTGTTGCTTGGGGAAAGTGTGCTGTAGTATTTGCATCCATGGTCAGTGCCAAATGCAGAAATATGTACTCTTGTTTAATAGATATTTTAATTATTGCATTTGACATGGATAATCTTGCATTTATATATGAAAAAAGTTATCCTGATGCAATTCTAGTTGCAAACAGTTATAAGCCACATTGATACAATTGTAGTTGCAAACATACATCACTTATCTATTCAGTTGTCAGTGAAATATTACATAGCTAATTCAAATCCTGCCTCCTTTAAACCACGTTCCTCCCACTGCATGGGTTCCCACACTCCCCTTTTTTCTTATGTAATTTGCTCTTACCCTTTTCTAAAAATCCCAATTCCAGTTTATTCTCTTACTGTATTCACTACTTCTAGTACAGTTGGTTTAGACTTGTTTTCAATTTTCTAGTAATTGCTTTTTTGGCAGCCACCTTAATTAGACTAATCAAGGCCTTACTATTCTAGGCAATTCAATTCTGTCAGCTCAAAAAAGAATAATTTCTTTAGTTATATCAATTTGCTCATCCAGTATGTCTGACAAAGCAGCCTGCAGGGAATCTTGCCAACTTACTACACTTCCAGAAAATGTTTCCAGTTACCCCCCCCCCCCCCATCACACCTCCAACATTTGCTGTTTACCTGTGGAAAAATTCTTTGGAGTCTACTTGGGGTACAAAAACACCTATGTAAACACTTCTAAGCAAAGATCCTAAATATTCTCAACTTGGCGTATTTGGGAAATTTACATCTATCCCCCTATTTTTCTTTGAATTGTTTATCCAATTTCTCCCCAATCCTTTTTAAGCTCTCTGATTCTTGGTTATCGTACAATATTTTATATGCTCTAATTCCTTTTTAATGCAGGTTCTGTTCTAGTCTACTAAGCACTCTACCCATGCTGGTTTTTCGTTCAGGGCCCCCCGGTTTCTTTGTCCATGCTCTATCAATCCTTGATAGGGAAGGCGATCTCTAACCTGTAGTCCAAATGAATTCTTGGCATCTTCCCATTGTACTTCCTTTCCCCCCTCTAGTTATTTGCTCCCAATACCTTGCTTTCTTTGCCAGTTTTCTCCAGTATGTTCCAGCCCCCTATTGTTTGCATCCCTAATTGCAGTCATCCCTATCGGCAGAATTTCCTTTGTCCATTCCCCTGTCTTAGTTAGAATAATTTGTGCTACTTTATGAATATAACATTCTGTATAATCTCTTTAAAGGTCTGCATCCAAAATCCCACTATCTCCTCGTTTCTTGAGCCTCCCCCCTTTTTCATAATCATCCCTTTCCACTTTGAATTAGTTTTCTGCTTGTGCTATGTGTCTGTTGCTTTTAGCTTCATTAATTTTGTATCCGGAAGAGACTCAAAATGTTCCACAACACTAATGTCCCTTTCTGGTTTTGTCGGGTATAAAATATCTGCAAATTCTTAGACTACCATACCAATTATATCCTTGGATTTCTGAGTCTCTTATAGCAACAGTTATTCTAAATATAATGAAAATAAAGGGGAGAGAGGACACCCCTGCCTAGTTCCTCTGCTCAAGCAGAAATTATCAGAGGATCCCACCCATTTCAGTTTGTCTTTGATCCCTCATACATCTTACTAATCTACCTTATTTTATCAAGGAATGCAAATGCTTCCATTGTCGTGCTCAAAGTCCCAGCTTACTCTGTCAGATGCTTTCTCTGCAGCATGACACACCAACAGTGGTGTCTTATATTCTGCTTCCCTCTGTATCATCAGTGTTCTGTTAATGCTGTCAAATGTTTGCATTCCCTCCACAAAATCACAATGATCCATATCCATCAATTGTGGTTTCACATTTGCCATTTCTTTAGCCATTATTTTTTTATTTATTTTTTTAAATTTTCTATTTATCGGGTTAGTCCGACTGGACATAAGGTAACTTTTCAGCAGAGGCCCGGGGAGGAAAGCTCCAAATACATAGTAAAAAATTATGAAAATACAAATTATATAAACATTGCTATTTTGTACAAAGAGCATAGAACATGTAAAAGGAGTAAAAATCAGTTTTACAATTGATGCAGCATACAGTGGTTAGAATATTGAGAAACAAACCAGATATACAACAGATATAGAATTGCTTGAACATAAATTCAAAAAAGTTTCCATAGACAAGGTCATAAACTAGAAATCACAATAAAGGTGGCCTAAACACCTGGTTTTCACAGTAATATGCACTAAGTGAAACTGCACAGTACACTTGTGATTTAGGGATGTTGAAAATCAGGAACAGGTGAAATTGGTCTGGTTCTGTACAGGAACATATCCAAGTTTTGAATAGATCTTTTAGTAGGGATTTGAAAGTGTTTACTATTTAGACATCTAATGTCTGGGTAGAGGGTTCCAGGCCTTAGCAACTCCATAGGAAGAGAACTTGGCCTGAGCTATGTAAACAATTGGTAACAGTAGGGTGGTATTGGAAGATCTTAGTTGACTCTCAGTATTATGGAAGGTGAGCAAAGTAGAGAGGGCAGGTATTTTATTTGGTTGGTATAGCAGTTGATGGCTCGGGAGAAGTTGATTGTATTTTAGTAGGTTAGGGAGTTCTAACCATCATAGCTGTCTTGGAGAGAGGCAGTGATGAGAACAAAACTTAGTACTGGTTGCAAACTTTGAGATTTTATTGTAGCAGGTAGATTGTTTCAGAAGGTCAGATTTGTTTAGGTTTGTTCGAATTGGGGAAGCATATAGTAAGGTGGAGAGTAGATCGGTATGAGATGGTGATTTGGGATTCCTGTGTGAGGAAGCTCTTGCAGCTGTAGAGTGAACCTAGTTTTTTTAAACTTTGGCAATTGTTAGTGCTATAGGTTTGTAGAATTTTAGGTTTTGGTCAATAGTTACACCTAGTAGTTTGGCTTGAGTTACTGATGTGATAAGGGTATTGGAGGATGTTATTGAGAATGGCGAGGTAGGGGGTGAGTTTTGGATGGGTGGAAGATAGAGTTGGGTCTTAGATGGGTTTTGTATGAGTTGGGAAGAATTTAACTATTTTTCTACAGTAGTGAAGGCTTCCTGGCTTCTATCTTGGAGTAATTGTAGAGAGGGCTGAACAAATAAGGGTGGTGTCTTCAGCATGCTATACTGTATTAGTTTGTTGGGTAGCCGAGGGGAGGTTAAGGGACAGAATGGATCCTTGCAGAGAACACCTTGTCCCACTGGTAGGAGAGGGAGTTGTTGTTTAACAGTTTGTTGCCGGAGGGACCGATAATTTTTAAACCACAGTAGAGAGGAGTTATCCAAATTGAGCTCAGAGAGTCGATAGTAATTTGCAGTGGGATACAGTGTCAAATGCCTTTGACAGATCTAGGAAGACAACAGATACTAAGTTACCAAGATTCCTTTGTTGGTTGATGTGGTCAGTAAAGGATAGAAGAGCAGAGGTGGTACTATGGTTTGGCCTAAATCCATGTTGGGAATTTGCTAGCAGGTTATATTGAGGATTCAGTGGTTGTGTGTACACATTTTAAGTTTTTGATAGGGGAGATAGTAAGGCTATGGGGTGATAATTACCAAGTTCTGTTGAGGAACCACCTTTGTTTAGGGGGACAACATAAGAAATTTTCCAGAGGACAGTGTGTTCAGCTATGTATCTATTGAGTATGGAAATAGGGTAGGTGATGGCAGAGGCAGCAATCCTGAGGTAATGAGCAAGGAGCTAATCAGCAGCAAGACGTACATCAAGCATCATTTAGTATTGAAATGGGCCTGCATGAAGCTGTATCTGAGATCTTTACCCTCTTTAGGTATTGGTTACTGCAGTTTTCTTTCCGGATGTTGGTACTTCTCTTAATACTGTTAAAACCTTCCAGATCTTTTTTTTTCCCCCCTTCCTAGCTTCCAGATTTCCACAGGAATACCATCTCTTCCTTGGGACTTCACTGTAATTGTTTATATATCACCATTTGTATTTCATCTCCTGCTATCCTGTTAGTAATTGAGCCTCATCTGCCTCTAACCTTGGCATATTTAATTTTTCCGTAAATGTTTTCATTTGTACCTTTTCTTGATTTTCCATATTTCTCAGCTTTATACAGACTTTTAGAATTTCTGAAATATTTCTAATAGTTCTATGGGATCTTTGTTGTCCTAGTTTATAGGCTCCCTAATCTTGGCGACAGCCCTTTCTACTTTGCCTTGGTCATCATGCTAAGTTTTTGTGCTCTAGATTTATTACCAAAATACATTTGCTTAACAGCAGTCTTTCTAAACTCATGCATATTATTGAGATGATCCTTATTTTCTGTTTAGCACTCTGGAGGTGCTCCTCTTCTGTGGGACTCCCCCTATTTTGCAATATATTTCAGTCCCTCTAAATAATTCTAGTTAACCATATCTTCCTTTTTGTTCCACCCTGTTTTTTAAACTCCACTTTAATTTTATCCCACTCCCTAGCTGTATTTTCAGAAAAAATTTCTCTCTCCTTTAATAGCTCCTGAATAATTTCCACTTACCCATTCCTTAACGCTTTTCAACAGGTGGGAAAGTCCCAGTGTCTCATATTTTATTACCCTGTGCTTTTATTTTATTGGCGCATGATCTGAAATGATTACTGGGTGTGTATCAAGATCTTCATTTAAATACACATTCCTATGAAATAATTTCTTTCTATACAACTGTAAAAACAGGCAAAGCAAGAAGTCCTAGACTATAAAGACTCCCTTAGAAACCACGTTTAATGCAACAAGAGACTAGAATAAGCGCTTTCAGCCAGCTTAACTGGCCTTCATCAGATTCATCTAAACAATCATTAATTACAAACTTGTATATATCCAACCACAGGAAATAGACTTAATTGAATAGGATGTGATGTAAATACACAAATATTTACATGTTTAAAAATATATGTATAGATAAAAAATGTATATGAATATGTATATATGCTTAATATAAAATACAAAATCGATAAATCAAATCTCATTTTTCAAAAGGCTACAGATAGAATTGGTGTAATAAAATGGAATAACTGATAAGTTGTCTATCTCCTTCATTCTTGCTGGTTGGGGTTCGGAGCCGATCCTCTGCTCCGACTCTGCCATCTTCAAAAGCTCGAGAGCTGCTTACTGGCTCGAGGCCCCCTATATCCCATGATGCCTGGCACTAGATACCCAGATCTCATTTGCCGCTTCTGCTGCGAGGTTGTTCTACTGGCTCAGGTCGTATAAAACTTTATTACTGTTTTTTCTTGTCATAAAACTGTTGGTTTGTAGTGTAGAATTAGTCGTTAGATAAAACTGTTGTATTGTAGTTAGTTTCTTCCTAAATCCTTGGTACTTCTCAGAAACTCGTTTAAATTAGAGAGTTTCCCCTCCCCCTTTATCTCCCTTTCCTTACCGAAAGGTTTTCCGTTTAAGTTGGAGGATAACCTTTTCCCTCTATCTCCTTTAAAAAAAAAAAAAAAAAAATCTTTTCCTTTAGTATCACTGTTATGTTTAGTAATAGTTAACTATAGCTTTTGTTTCTAGTACTGCTTGTAGTTTACAGTTGTGGTAACTGTAGTCTGTAATTTTTAGTGGTTAGTTACTTTAACCTTTCAGTGTGTTTCTTGTTCCTTGGTTTTCCTCCAGGATGTCAAAGGGATCCTAAGCCGTCCGGATTAAAGTAGTGTGACTCGTGCTGTCAGAAGATGTCTCTGACAGATGGTCACACTTGTTTGTCTGAGCACTGTGCACCTGCAGGCCTCTTGCTCTATTTACCATGCTTTCAGTCCAAGAGTCCTGCAGGAGCGCAAAAACAAAATGATCCTGAGGGGTTTGCTTAAGCCCCAAGATTCACCTGCTAAGGCTCAGCCCGTGAAATCTTCCAGGCCACCTAAACCTTCGGCTCACAGTTCGGAGCCATCATTGGGTGCAGCTATACCATCCATCTGGGCTCCGGCTGGAACCGATGTTCCTCCCTCCCAGTCTGCTCCGACACGTTCCTCGGAGCAGTCAGAGTCTAAAAAGATCCAGGTCTCCTTCTCTGGAGTCTATATGTTCGGCTCCGAGATCACCTCTGCTCCAGTCGGAGTGTAGTCATCGCTCATCCCACTCTTCTCTGTCCTAAAGACTTCCAGACCATGACTTGGAAAGAGTGGTCAGTAGGCTGCTAAAATCGCAGGCCCTAGCCAAAATGTTTTCCAGCCCACCTCATCAGGTGTCTGCTCCACTCACGTCTGTAGATATTCCTCCTCACTCATCCTTTGAGCTCAGAGCCAGAGTTCGTTGGGGTTCAAGTCGTGGAACTGCCGGCTCCGATACCTTCTTCAGTTCCGTCGTTTGCTCCGATCCCTTCCATGGTACCATCCCTGGAGGGATCTGGGTGCAGAGACTCCCTCGTCTGCTCCAAGGGGGCGAGTGGCATTGGACCCTTGTCTGACCCCGCTCTCCCCCTCGGGGCTTCGGCTCAGGTGAGCTCTGCTCCCACATCTGCTTTGGAGCAGTCCCCTTCGGTGCAGAGAGGGGTTCTGGTTTCTTTAGAACTGGAGCCCTCAAGTCAGTCCCACGATTGACCCCATCGGCTCTTCCTTCTATGGTGCCTGCGTCAGCCTCTTCCCCTCTTCCAGACCCCAAGCGTGGGGATCCAGTGCTCCAGGACACCCCTTTGGGTGTATCCTCTTCCGAGGCCTCCCCTGATCATTCGGAGGAGCCACCTCGCAAGAGGAAATGCAAGAGGAAGCATGTTGACTCCCCCACGTCTGTCACATCAGATACCGACTTGGAGGAGTTGGAAGGGTCCCCAAGATCCCCCTCTGGAAGATGTCTCCTCAGACATCCTTGAGATGCTTAGGCAGAGGGGGAACTGGACTGCCCTAAGCCCTTCCGAGGATGAGTCTGTATTCCCAGACGCGTTTGGATCCCGACCTTCCACCACCTAGGTGTCTCCACCTTTTGACCCACTGATGTCTGTGGTGGCTCTGAAGGCGTGGTCAGCTCCAGACACAGTGGAACCGACCCCTAGAAGATCTGCCAAATTCATTACTGCACCACAGGACAAACTGTTCTTGACCAAAGGTGTCCCCGTTGATGCTGTTGATGCCATGGTGGTAGCGGCGGCCACAAAGGAGTTGGCAGAAACTTCATCTGTCCATCCCCCTAACAGAGTCCAGGACGATGGACAGATATGGGAAGTGGATGTCCTCTTCACCTTTTCCATGAGGTCCCTGAATTATCTGTGCCACTTTAAGGAGATCCCTCTGAAGACAGGTAAAGAGCTTGGAGATGCCCTCCAAGATCCATCAGCTGAGGGGGGCCCAGGCTAAGGCAGCCTCCCAGCTGGCGAATCTTAATTCAGTGGTAAACTCCTCCATGAGGCTCATTTCGTATGCAGTCAATGGTGCGAGTAGAGCCGCAGGCACAGGTGTTGCCCTAAGGAGGCACGCTTGGATGCGGCTATAACTTTGCGGAACCTTTCAGAGTCTTTCACCAACACCCCCTTTGATGGTTCTCTCTTTGGATCACAGGTGAAGGATACCCTTACCAGGTGTGAGCAGGAAGGCAAGACTATCTCTGCCATAGGAGTCCATTTTTCTACTCCTTCCAGACCATATCCCAAGGGTCAGAACAGTGGAAAGATGTGGTTCCGGAAATCCCAGTGAGCCTTGCCGGACACACGTGGTGAGTTCCCATCCAGGGGCAGAGGAGGAAACAATAATAGATGCTGCCCTCGTGGCAGAGGGGGTCCTCAAAATCAGGGCAGCAGAGAATCCTTCTTTGAGAAGCCCTTCCAGCATCCCTGAAGGGTTGCCCGGCTGCCCACCTCTGAAGGCAGTCGGGGGAAGATTATCGCTGTACCCAAGAGCCTGGCAAGACAATAACACAAGACAAATGGGTGTACAGTCCGTTGTATCCAGAGGCTACAGAATTCCATTTGTTCGCACCCCCTTAAGGTTAAAAAAGTCCCATCCAGACATTCCACCCAATCTAAGGGACCAAGCAGTTCAAGAAGTCTCAAAACTGCTAAGAAAAAGGGCCATCCAGCAAGTCCCAGCAGACCAACAGGGATCCGGAATTTACTCTAGGTTCTTTTTGATACCAAAAAAGACGGGACTGGAGACCCATTCTGGATCTCAGCAGACTGAACAGGTCTGTACAAAGAACGAAGTTCCGGATGGTCACGCTACAGTCCATTTTACCCTTCCTGGTTCAGGACAATTGGATGTGCTCTATAGATCTTCAGGATGCGTACTACCACATCAAAATGGACAGATGCTCCAGAAGATTCCTTCGCTTCCGGCTGGGAGCCAGCCATTATCAGTTCAGAGCTCTGCCCTTTGGTCTCACCACAGCTCCCAGGGTGTTCACCAAATGTATGGCAGTAGTTACCGCTCACCTGAGACTGCAAGGATTCCAGTTGTTTCCATATCTAGATGACTGGCTCCTCACTGCTACCACCAGGCATCACCTTCTGCGAGCCAGAGACTGCACTATCGACACTTGCTCCAGGCTAGGTATCGCAATAAATTTCAAAGTCTGCATTATCGCCCTGTCAATCTATCACCTTTATAGGCGCAAATTTAAATACCAAAGACATGTCGGCGAGCCTCCCACTAGACAAGGGTATTGGTGATTCGCCAACATGTGAAGATTTTATTAGCATCCAAAAGAATTCAAGCCAGGTTTTTCCTCAACTCTGAGTCTCATGGCAGCAGCGATCATACTTGTCCCTCTAGTTCGTTTTTACATGAGGATTCTCCAGTGGCTTCTTTTCACCCAATGGTCCTTCCAGCAGCTTCCCATGTCTTACATGATTATGATCACACAAGCATGCAAGAAGCACCTTGCTTAGTGGATGGTCTCCACATCAGTCCCCCCTCCAGTTGCTATAGTGACCACGGACGCTTCCCTGATCGGGTGGGGGGGGGGGCATTATCAGGGCAGAACAGTCCAAGGCACCTGGTAACCTCACGAGTACCATCTGCATATAAATGTCTTTGAGATGAGGGCCGTGCTGTTAGTGTTGCAGGCTCTTCAGGACTCTCTTCCTACTGGGACCATTGCAATTCAAACAGACAATAGGTCAGTAGTGTGGTACATCAACAAGCAGGGCGGAACCAGGTCCTACCCCCTATGTCGAGAAGCACTCAGACTCTGGCAGTGGGCGATCTCTTCCCAACGGTTTCTGATTGCAACGCATATCCCTGGAGGTCCAACGTCATAGCAGACAGGCTGAGCAGAGCAATTCTCATGCCTCACGAGTGGTCTCTGAATCGGGTAGTTGCGGACTAAATTTTCCGCAAATGGGGCCAACCTTGCTGCAACCTTTTTGCAACTTCATCAGCAAGTGCAGCAATTTCTTCTCTCTACTTCCACTTCCCGGGCATTCCCCCAGAGACGCTCTAGTCCACGATTGGCCTCAGGGACTTCTTTATGCATTCCCTCCTTTTCCCCTAATCCCGAAGCTAGTACAGAACGCTACCGTACTGGGCTGCAAAATGATCCTCATTGCTCTTTACTGGCCTTGACAAATATGGTTCCCGTTCCTGCATCGCCATCTTCTTGAGCAGCCTTGGACTCTGGACCTAGTTCCAGACCTGATTCATCAATCTGGCAGGCTGCACCAACCCCTATGATCTCTCCAGCTCACTACTTGGTTGCTCCACTTCCAGCTTTAGCCAGGCTTCCAGATATCTCCCCCTCTGTGCGCGAAATCACTTTGCCATCACACAAGTCTATGACTAGAAAAACTTGCGCTAGTAAGTGGAAACGTTTTTGTTCCTGGGCAGAGGCTGAGTATAGACCCCTTTTCAGCCCCTGTACACCACATTTTGGAATTTCTTGCGGAACTCTTCCATGCTGGGTCTGCTTTCTCTACAATTAGAGTCCAGTTAGCTGCAATTTCAAATTTTCACATTGGCCTGTCGGAAAACAATATCATGTCTCATAAGCTATGTAAAGCCTTTCTCAGAGGAAACCACTCTGCTCAGGCCCCCAGTGAGAGATCCTCCACCACTGTGGGATCTAAATTTGATTTTAGCTTCTCTAATTTTGCTCCCTTTCGAACCTGCAACTTCTTCCTTGAAGTTCTTATATTGGAAAACCCTTTTTCTGGTAGCTATTACTTCAGCCAGAAGAGTTTCGGAACTTCAGGCTCTTTCCATCCGTCCTCGGTACCTCATGTTCCACAATGACAGGGTTGCTCTCAGAACTAATCCTTCCTTCCTAAGGTCTCTTCAGAGAGTAACTTGAATCAGTCCATAGACCTTCCTGTGTTTTTTCCTAACCACTCCAACAGGGCAGAATATAAGTTGCATCAATTAGATATTCACAGGCAACTATGCTTTTATTAGCATAGAATTAAGGACATTAGAAAATCAGACCAACTTTTCCTGTCTTATGCAATTTTGTAAACAAGGTCTTCCAGTCTCCAAAGTAACCTTATCCAGGTGGTTGACTTCTATCATCACATTTATATATCAGCTGAGGAATAAAGAATTGCCAGTTAAACCAAAAGGTCACTCCAGAGCTTTATCCACTTCGGTGGCCTTTCAGGTTAGGTTGCCCATGAAATCTATTTGTGCTGCGGCTACAAGGGCCAACCCACATACTTTCATTTTGCATTACAAGTTGGATGTGGTTTCCAGGAGCAGAGCTGATTTTGGTTACACTGTTCTGAAGAGTCTGTTCCGATGCGCCACTCAGGACTTTAGGTGCTAGGGATGCTGTCCCAACCAGCAAGAATGAAGGTGAGATAAACAACTTAACATAAAGAAGTTATGTACCTACCATAACGTTCCATGTTAGTTGTCTTCTTCTCGCCTTCATTCTTGCGTCCCACCCTCCATCCCCCTATCCTAGTGGATCGAGAAGAGTTCCTCTTGATTTTTCACTGGCTGAGTCTTTGGCTATTCCTTTCTGAGTAGTAGTCTCTCCAATAGGATTTATGCATTCTAGGATAGGATTCCTTTATTACTATGTCTGCAGTTAGACTTAACAAACGAGATCTGGGTATCTAGTGCCAGGCATCATGGGATATAGGGGTGCCTCGAGCCAGTAAGCAGCTCTTGAGATTTTGAAGATGGCAGAGTAGGAGCCGAGGATCGGCTTCGAACCCCAACTAGCAAGAAAGAAGGCGAGAAGAAAACTAACATGGAACGTTATGGTAGGTGCATAACTTCTTTTTACCAAACGTGTTGAGAATACATTAAATACATAATGATGTTGTCAAGCCCTAACCTTTAAAATAGGTTTTAGAGATGTAATAATTTATTCCAGGAGGGCTCGAAGCATTTAATCTGACTTGCCATATAACTTCTTTCTCCTCTGATACAAGTTTTTCATCACCCCCTCTAGGATTAAAGTGTACTTTTTCAAGTATGGCAAAACGAAAAGTGTGGTTAGAATTGTTAGACTGTATATGTCTAAACAATGCATTATTTGTATTTTCTTTTTTAATGTTATATGTATTCATAGATTCTGTTCTTTAAATGCCCATCTGTCTTCCCAACATAAAATGCTGGGCAGGCTGTACACCTAGCTAAATAAACCACACTTTGTGTTACAATTTCCTGTCTGAAAATCAGTTTTATTTTTACACAAGTTTTCTAAAATTATACTATTGCCCTCGTATATAAACACACTGCAAGCGCCACATTTTGTAGTTTCTTTAAGTACTTTATTGGTCCTATCTATTTTATAATTTTCCAGTTGGAATTTTAAATTCCTACCAGTCTTATGTACAAACCTAGGTTGGTGACCTAGACAACTGTAAACTTCGGTATTACCTCCAAGTACATTCCAGTTCCTACCTATGATGTCTTTTATAACAGATGCTTGAGTATATTTTAAAATCATAGCTCGTGAAAAACTAGAATTGTTCTCATTTCCACTTTTCTCCTGTTGCGTAAATTCTGCACCGAACAGAGGTGTATTGTACCCCCCATTGTGATGAAATGTACTCAGTGGTGTCGTCAACTAGCTTAATGGGATAACCTCTTTCCAAAAACATTCTACCAATAAGATTAAGTTCTTGTATGACTTCTTGTTGATTAGAAGTCATTCTTGCTGCCGTTATACATTGCCCTTTTAAAATACTTTTTTTCTGTTAAAAAGGGTAGCAGCTTTGGTACTCTAAGAATTGCTAAAAGTGGGCTTGCGGTGTATATTTGATTTAAATCCTGAGGGGGTGTGAGAAATATAAGTATCCAAATATGACGACCCAACTTCACTGACTGAATATGTAAATTTAAAATGAGGACAAACACTAAATCAAGCAACTGAGTTAGATACTAACTGTGATGTTTTACTTTCATTAGATAGTGAAACAGAAAGTGAAGAAAGTTTTTATTCATGTGCATCGGGTAGTGAAGATGAAAATAATGCTTATGACTTATTAAATACACATATGCTTAAAGATAATAACTATTTTTTACCTCCATGTAAAAATTCTAATATAGTACGTTTTGAATCTCTACTGAATACAATGTTAGAAAAGGAAATAGAGAGCTTCATGAATAAAAAGCATACTTATAATCTAACAAAATTGGAATGGGAAAAGCTGCAACAACTGAGTAAAAACTGTAATATAGTCTTTAAACAAGCAGACAAAGGGGGAAAATTAGTTATATTAAATTCTCATGATTATTATAGTATGTGTATGCAACATCTAGATAACAACAATGTATATTGTAAAACTAACATTAATCAGCTATGTCAAGCAGAAAAGATTTTGAAAAATTATTACAGAAAGGTGTGAGATTACACTATCTAAGTCAAATGGATATAAATAGAAAAATAAATGTAAAGAATAGAAAAATTGCAAAATTCTTTTGCCTGCCTAAAATTCATAAAGATCTGAACCGACCACCTGGTCGGCCTATTGTGTCAGCTTTTGGATATTTTACTTACAATCTTTGCACCATGTTACATGAAATATTGATAAAGAAAGTTCTGTTGTTACCTTCTTATATACAAGATTCATATGATTTCCTAAGGAAAATAAAAGATATATACTGGGGTGAAAATATGTACTTTATTACGGTGGATGTAGAGAGTCTCTACACCAATATTTCCCATATTTTGGGCTTGGAAGCTATAAAATTCTTTTGAATGATAGTCCTAAAACATATTATGTCCTGGAACTGGTAGAATTCTGCTTGAAAAATAATTTTTTGAATTTAATGGCACTGTTTATAGACAAGTTACAGGTACTGCTATGGGGGCAGCGTTTGCACCAGCCTATGCTAACCTGTTTATGGGGCTATTTGAAAATGAACACCTTTATAGGTTGCCTTTCTTTCAAAATAATGTTTTAAGGTATTTTAGATTTATTGATGACCTAATTTTCATTTGTCATGGGGATTGGGATACATCAGATAACTTCATTGATGAATTAAATAATAACAGATTTGGTATAAAATTTAGTGACATACAAAAAGGAAATCAGGTTAACTTCTTGGATATTTCGCTTAGGGGCAATAATGGCTTTCCCATATATACTAGTATTCATAGAAAATTTGATGAAATAAGCTGGAAAATGTGGGAGATAGTTGCCATCCCCCCCATACGTTGTCAGCCATCCCCTATGGGGAATTTTTGAGAATAAAAAGACTCAATTCTGATATTGATATGGCCTTTAGGGAGGCCTATAAAGTGGCTGAGATATTCAAAGCTAGAGGGTATAACCCAGATGATGTAGAAAATAGCTTGCATAGAGCCTTTAAACAGAGTAAGGGCACTATTAGACAAAATAACTATGAAAGTAGCAATAAATATGGGACTGAACAGGAGAGAATGTTTTTGTTACAAAGTACACTAACTTCTCTACGATTGGTAATAAAATCATTATGGAATATTGGAATTTTATTAAAAAAGATATAACATCACTGAAAAATATAAAATTAATGACATCATATAGAAAAGGGAAAAATATACAGGACTTTCTGATACACAGCATTTATAAAAAGCCTTGTACTAATGAATTAAATGTTGTGAAGAATTTGGGAACATTCCCTTGTGGAAAATGTGCTATATGTAAACATGTTGTAAATGAAGTGAATAAAATAAATGGCAAAATTTTTGATACAAAAGGCAAATATACATGTATGAGCAAAGGTGTTGTGTATGTCATATTCTGTGATTGTAATAAATACTATATTGGAGAAACAAAAAGAATGCTAGCAGATAGGATAAAAGAACATATTAGAGATGTTAAAAATAATAAAATTACTAGTCCTATTGCTGAGCATTTTAACTCAGTACACCATGGAAATATTGAGAATATAAAAGTGTCTGTTCTGGAACATGTTCCATTATATTATAATGATGTTGATAGGCAAAAAATATGTTAAGACAAAAGGAATGCATTTTGATTATGAAATTTGGGACTTTGCATCCACATGGAATGAACAGAGAATGTAACTGGCAATGTCTTGTTTAAGACTATGACTTTAAATATATTCAAGCTATGTGATTTGATAGTTTAATTATGTAATTGATTGATTACTTGTTTTTTGTATATATTGCAAGTGTTTTATGAGTTTTACTGTTTTACTCTGTAAAGGCTGTTGGCCGAGGCGCTAGAGAAGGAACTGTTCAACGAAATAAATTTTATTGGAAGGTAGAGCTGGGACTCACTGATAGTCTTTGTTGTTTATATATACTAAATCAACAAACTTGTGAATGACTTTTTCCCCATTCCATAAAATAGACATCATCCAAAAACCGTATGTAGTGTGAAATGATGCCTAAACTCACTGTTAAAAACGTGTTTATTCTCCCATTCTGTGAGCACAAGGTTAGCAAATATGGGGGCACACTATGCCCCCATGGCTGCTCCTTTTAATTGCCTATAATATTCTTCAAGGTATACAAAATTATCTAAAACAATACTCATCAATTCCAATAAAAGGAGAATCATATTAAGATTAGAATATCGAAATCATAGAGGTGTGGAAGAATTCTAAACCTTCTTTAGATATAGAATTAAATAAATCCACCACATCTATGCTCACAAAAATCAATCTACTATCCCATAAATCATGTTTCAGTCTACTCTAAAATCCCATGAATCGATGAGTAGGTGTGGGATATTATTGTAAACCTGTTTTAACCAATTGTCTCAACTCCAATCTGGTAAGTTTTAGACTTACTACCTGATGCTATAGGTCTGATTGTTTAGGTGAATCTGATGAAGGCTAGTTAAGCTGGCTGGAAGCGCTTATTCTCATTTCTTTTGTTACATTAAATGTGCATTTCTAAGGGAGTCTTTATTGTCTAGGACTACTTGCTTTATTTGCCCGTTTTTACAGTTGTTTTGGGTTATCTTATTTTTTACATGCAATTTCTTTCTAGCCTAGCCCAGTTTGTATCTTGAAGAATGTGTAAATTCATTCTGAACTCCCTAGTACTGAATTCATGTCTTCCATGCCAAATATTTTCATAAATTTCTTCAAAATCTACCCTCTTGTATTTTCCTTCTGCCTCCCCAGACACATCACTGTTGCAGATTAAATTCCAGTCCCCACCTATACATAATATTCCTTGCTGAAATCGGATTTCTCCCAGAATTTTCTTAAGCTCCATTATAGCAGTTTTTTGGTGGAATATAAATACATGCCAATCCTCCTCCCTTGCCAGTTAACCCTTAGTACTACAAGTCTACCATTATTATCATTTTTATCCTCTATCACTATTGAAACTCTTGCAATTAATATAATTACTCCTGTTTTCCTTTGCCCCCAGGTATTTCGCTGAAAAACATTCTGAAAACCTTTATCAAATTCACATGTTCAGTTCTTTCCCAAGTGTCTCCTGTAGCATAGCTATTTGCACTTTACATTTTTAATATAGTTCACTACTCTTTTGATCTGTGAGAACATTAAGTAATTACAGAAAGCATGATTGTCTTGATTATTACCAGCTTTTTATGTACAACGGCTTTTGTTAAATTTCTAGTTCTAGCTTTTGTGTTAACATGCACTTACTGTTTGGCAGGTTAATGTTTTATACAGTTGTTTCTTGTCTCCACTTGATCCTACGTCACGTCTTAACAAAACTTATTTTATTGAAAGCCCTCAAACAAAAAAGCACACCCAATACCCCCTAAAACAGATTAACTTAATACACACAACTCTGCATCTTCAAATATTGAAGTTTTACCCTCCTAATAGGAACAAATGTTCCAAACGGACAGCCATGCACATAGTTGAGAATCTAAAAGGAAGGTTATCCATACTTAAGATGAATAGGCATTTAAATCTTAAGCACAAAAACATGAGCAGTGATGACGGTTAAGGGCCACTTTTCAACTTGTCTGTATACAGCCTGTGCTTCTGCCAAATGCTTTGACTTATCTTTATAGCACTCAGCTGGGAAAACACTTGAAATGCTTTCAGAAAACATTTTCTCCAAGCCATTTCTCTTTATCAAATTGCCTCCTAGAGGCATGAGAACCAGACACAAAACTGCTAAACATACATTTCTTTGAGGAAAACTTATAATATTCAGTATTCTTGCCTTCTCTTAAAACATGTTACTAGGTTAAGGGCCTTAACCCAGTTGTTCCTATATGCAATAATGAGACGAAGCACATTTTTTTTTTGCCATGCTATTTTAACCAGATTTTTCTTTACATCGCACCTACATTTCTTAAAACTGAACAAGGAAAGAGAGGGGTGAAAGAAAAAAAAAAAACATCTATGTACATAGTATCCCCATTGCACTTAAAAGTAACTTAGACAACTTTACTAAACTCTGACTATGCTCCTGTACTTATCCAGGCTAACCTCTCTAACCTGATTGATCCACATACTAACATCGCACAAGTCCCATTCTTAGACTTTTCTGCTGTTGCTCTAACTCATGTGATAACTTACTTTATATTTTATTCCTATCTGTACTTCCTAAAAGAGTATTATCTTGTAATTATTTTTCTATGCTCATTAAAAATGTATTTTCCATTATGTATGTACCTTATCTTTTTACCATTACTTTGTTACTCTGTGGTCTTCATTACCAGAAGAACAAGCAGAATCTCATGTTTCACAGCTCACTTTTTGTTGCACAAACTTTTGTATTTCTTTGGCATGTACTTCATCAAAAAATGTTTTTGTCCTTCCAGGGAAAATACTTTAAGACATCTGGGTACAGCAATTTAAATCTCATGCCCTTTTCTCGACATTCCTTGAATGCAATATTTATTCCTCTTCTGCCTTGTCTACAATGTGTAGTCATTCTCCACAACCACTCTCCCACTTTTAATACTTTGTCCTTCTGCCACAGTTTTCTCAGAATAAACTCCTGCTGGTAAGATTAGTCTAGGTTGCTTTCTCATAGCCAGGTTTGGAGCATATACACCATGTGCCCTTTCAATTAATTCCTGTTCTGGAATACCAGTCCAGTTGCTTATTTATGCTTTCATAAAATTAATGGTCTGTTCCTTCCAGCTTCTCAGGGATAGTGAAAAATCTTAGGTTTTCCCTATGTGCCCTCTCCTCTTTTTTTTTTTTTTTTTTTTTTAACATCTCTTGTGCAGTCTCTTCAGACAGCTTTTTTTTTCATTTTGACCTCTTGAGTTTTGCAGTTTTATCAGCTTATCTGAATAACTGTTTAAAGCGTCCATTTTTTCCAGCCTTTTATTATTTGAGTTCATATACTCCATCAGTGTTTGGTTTATTTTAATCAGGTGTGGTGCAGTAGCCTTATGCTTTCCACTAGTTTACTGGAAGTCATGTTTGGAGCTTGCACTGCTTTTTTGCTGAACTGCTGCAGTACATTTCCCAGTCAGTGTTTCATTGTCACCTTTTGTAGGTGATTTTCCTTCAGGTCTTCTGCATTTATTTTTTCCCTGGCATCCAGGGAGTGCACTTACTCGAAAGTTACAGAAATGTACAAATATAGGTCCACTGGCTTTCTCTACGTTTGTTTTCACACTGGGAGTGCTAGAATTAAGCTGTTCCAAGATGGGTGCACATAAAGACCCCCAGAAATGTTATTACTTTCCAGATTAGTGTCCTATGGTCTTTAGTTCAGAAGTGGTCCCCAGGACCATATGTTTTCCTTATTTCTGCCTATTGCCAAACTCCTTCAGAAAGCAAAGCAGAAATAAAGGGTAATACCTTTTTGGTCTTTAAGTTTTGTTCCCTCTTCTCTTTTGCCCCACGGCCTGGAATAGTCATGTTCTGAGGCCCTCTAGAGCACCTTTGATAAACTGGCAAGCCTCATCCATACCTTCATTTCCTTAAACTGCTTGGTTACTGCACTTCAGTCATGGCCAGTGACACAGTATGCCTTTAGGGACTTCTGTATCCTGTTCTTTACAGAAACGCAATTCAAGAAAAGCTGTCCAAGCAAATTAACTTATCCTTTGGAGATGGCCCAAATGAGAGACTTCTTTTCAATCCCTGTACCATTTGTCTTAGATTTTTTCCCAGGACTAAAATTCAGGCCTTGGTTATTAAAGTTCAGCTGCTTGCCATTTGATTTCCATCAAAAGTTTGTAATTCTAGCTACTTTACAAGTCTGCAAAGCCTTCCTTATGGGTGTATGCCTAAAAAGGCTTCAAGGAGCCCGCTTCTCTTTTGGGATTTGTACTTCATGCTTGAAGACTGGCTTTTACTACATGTTGAACCCATATCTAAAGTGGGTTTTGAAGTAATACTAAAATCCTGAGATCTTTTTTTTTTCTTGGTCATAAGACCCAAATATACAGACTGTGTGCATTAAACCAGTCTTTACCTGATTTTTCATAAGGATATCTGTGACCAGTCTCTCTCGCAATGTAGTAAACAAATTTGAATCTGGTTGAAGGACTGAACTCAGATTCATCACTGTGGCAAATGTCTAACTTTTGTATTTTAGATTCAACTGTATTTTAGATG
Organism: Protopterus annectens; assembly: GCF_019279795.1. NCBI lineage: Eukaryota > Metazoa > Chordata > Ceratodontiformes > Protopteridae > Protopterus > Protopterus annectens. Next base: position 1,381,453,190 of record NC_056745.1, read on the forward strand.
TCCTAACTAGTGATGGAGGTAAAAAAAAAAAAAAAAAACCCACAATCTGGCTCTAAGTGATAAATGTCAATAGCAGCTCTCACTTCCAGTAAGGAGCTTGATGTTACATTTTGAAGACAACCACTAGTATACTTGAGACTGAGATCACTCATTTGTGGTTAGGACAAAATTGCCTTCATGTAGCAAAAGTGCAGTCTTTACATCTCCAGAGTAGGTACTTTGCAACGTTTGACTGCACTTTATCCTGGATATGGAAACTGATCGGGAAGGGGCAATAAGCCACTTGTTGGATTTCTGTAGTTGACTTAAATGTGCAACTTCTTGCCGGGAATGTCTGCTGCTACAGTACCCACAGAATTTGAGCGCTGTAGCAGGAACACCCACTGAATTTGTCATTTTCAGTACCTCCCATGAGATGTTCATATGCACAAAGTTGTGCCTTCTCAAGAGCCACAGAACACATGTAGACCCAGAGAGGAAAGCTCCCTTGGCCCACCATGCGATAGCCATGGAAGTTCACCATCACTCTACTTGGTATCGTACAGGTTGCTCAGAGATGACCTGTCTCGCCTGTAAGGCAATATCGACCTTGCCCTGCTAGAGATGCTCCATATCTGCAAGTAGCTCCTCGTGCATTACCCGCTCGATAGGCCTAAATCCTAATATGCGACATCAAAACCTGCTGGAGAGAGGTTGGTCTTCCCCGTCGCTGGAGTAGACTTCCAGTAAATGTCAGAGTACCTCGCTGACCCTCTTAAAGTGCAACCTTAAGTTGATGGGGAAACCACAGATTTGTCCCAAGGGTTCCACCTATGTCCCTCATTGACGGAGGTGACGGGTGCTGACTGAGGTTTCTTTTTTGGGTATAATCTCTTCACTAGGCTTCTAAGGGACCTAGGGCCTAGTAACCTCCTAGGATCCTATAAGGATCCTTGCAGCAAAACTAAGCCGTATGAATTGGATGTTAAAATGGAGAATAAGTTGTTTCCAGCACACTAAATGTAGTGTAAGGGTTTCCCAGATAGACTAGGGAGCATTATCTGTTGTGCTGTGTAGCTTGAACACAGCCTCCTGTCCTACTTTTTTTTGAAAATGGGGCTACATCCCACGTAGTCCAACAGAACAGTCTTTACTGTGTTGAAATGGTAGTTAACTGCAGCACTCCTGGAGTACCTGGTGCCCTTCAGCATTCCTTCCATTCACTCTGTAGAAGTTGACCCAGTCTTCCCAGTTTTTTTTTTTTTCCTGATGTGGCCTTTTCAGAGATGCATTAAATTCAAGTTATCTGGTGAGAAGTGGTCCAACTTCAAATTGTATTACTGTTTCGTTTGGGACTTGAAACTTCACTTGCTGCCTTCCTTTTTTCCCATGATGCTGCTCAGCTTCCACTTCTCCAAATCCTAGTCATGCTATAGTTTGGTCATGAAAGGGTAGTCTTTTCAAAGTCAGGTCAGCATTTTGTTTTTGTTCACTTGGCAGTTCTGCTTGATTTACTAAATGTATTGCAACTTTTCTCATTGCCTCTTATACCTTTTAGGTGCTTTAGCATTGGAAGGGAAAATAAAAACTGTTTTAGGTTCCTTTATCTTGTATTGGCTATACCGCTAGTTTTGCAGATATGTAGTAGATAAAGCAGGATTGGGTTATTTCTAGTTTTTTAGGCAAGGCATAGGCCAACCCCCAGGAGTCTGTAGGAGATATCAGAGGGAGGGCTTTTAGATGCCCTAGATAGAACAGGGAGTTCATACCAGATATGTTTTTATAGAGAAGTGCTGTGTTTTTTATAGGGAAGTGCTGTGGTTTAAGTATGGTTTGTTTGTCTGGGTACATAATGAAGGATTCTTTGTGTTCCCATAGTGAAGTAGGAGTAGAAGGTAGTAATGTCATGACCAAGAAAAGATGCTGTTGACAATCCATCTGGTGAGGTAGAATGCTTTCCCAATGATGGATGGGTGGGGGTCAAAAGTTTGTCCATGAAGGTGCCTAGTTCGGACTTTCAAAGGAGTGATTGTGGTGGGTTTGGGAGACTAGTTTCTCAAACTACAGCACTTCCATGACTCTGACATGAGTGCCCCAGGTTAGGCCCAGTTGGGGGAGATGCATGCATATGCAGGAGAGTTGACTCTAGGCTTGCAGTCATCCAATGACTTGGTCAGCCACATGTCTGTATGGGATTTGATATCTGAGTAGATCTCAAATATTCCCAAAACTAAGCCCTGGAGCACATCACTAGTGAAGTCTCTCAGAGGATATTGTGATATTGACTTTAATAAAGTAGTCTGTCATTGAGCCAGTTGGCAATCTCTGTGGGTTGTATAGAAATTTAAGACTGACCACTCCAATGCCAGAATGGGTATATTAACAAAAGACTTGGTTAAATCAAGGTATGTTGTGTGGGCATTATCCTCATCTAGCACTTCTGTGACCCTTTTAAGGAGGTCACAAAGGTTTTATTCACATCTAGCTTTTACAAATTAAAACTGTTAGGATCTAGGGATTGTAGGTTCCCTAGGTTCTGTTTGAGGTCCATAATGATGCATTGCATTAACTTACAAATGCTGGTGACTCCAATAGGTCTGCAGTTTCTACAGTCCATGGTTGGGTACCCTTTGGTGGAGGGTATCTGCAGCTGTTCTCCAGACTTCTGGTATGTGTACAGTGGAGAGGCTGTGATTGAATAGTTTAGAGGTGGTCTGTTAAAGGATGCTGTATACAGAGTAGGAAACAACCCAGTGTTTTATCTGGACCCATGGAGCTAGTGTCTTTTTACTAATTGTTTAGTATCTGTTTAGAGGTCATTACTGGGAAGGGGGTATGGATTGACTTCTGTATTGAGAAGTTTAGAGGTGATAGGGGAAAAGTTGGAGCTGAATTTATCTGCAAGGATGTTAGCTGTATCCTTAGGGTCTGAGTGGGGTTCAGGCTCCTAGGCAGCGAGACATTTCCCTGTGGTATATTTGGTTGGGGAAACGTGGCTGAAGTCACATTTAGCTGTAGAGAAATATAGCTGTTGCAAATTCCCTGTGGGCAAAGAGAAGAACGTGATGCCATGCCCACAATTTCAATAACCACATGCACAGGAGGAAAGTAATGTCCATGGCCCCCAAAGCAACATGAGACAGCAAGCTGTATTGCAGGCATCAGCAGCAGGCTGGCCAGCGGGCATGTCAATGGCAGTAAAAATGCAGTGCACAACAGGCAGTGCTTTTATCATCAGTGTGTGAGAAACACTACCCCCTTCACAGTGTCTAGAGAACATTACTTAAAATACATACTGGAGCATAAATGTGACTACAGTAGCATGCAAGACTTCCTGAATGCTAAAGCACACTTCTACATGTTGTAGTTACTTAAGCATGTACTCTACATGGAGCCAAATATTCATTATTTCTTTTGCTCCCACACACTTGGTTACTAAAGCTGTGGGAATAGCAGTGTGTGCTTCTCTTTGCCCACAGGGAATTCACAACAGACATATTTCTCTGCAGCCAAATGTTACGTCAGCCATGTGTCCCCAACCAAATATACCACAGGGAAATGTCTCGCTGCCTAGGAGCCTGAACCCGTCTGAGTGGGTGGTGATAGAAATGAGCTTGGTCCACTGCTGGTCATTTTTAGGTTCTTTACATACTATTTTTGCAATTTTAATGCATACTGAGCTCTGCAGGATTTGATCTCATGTTTTTAATTTGTTCTGTTGTATAGGACTAGAATCTTTCCCATTTATTGTAGTTGGGAATACTTGAGTTAAACTTGGTATGTTTGTGGTGAATAGGAGCAATTAGCCTCTTGATGAGGAGCAGAAACTTTGGGTATGTGCAACAGTTTATGGTGTACTATCATCTAGGGGTGGAAGAATATTAAACTGTCCCAAGTTCTCCTAGCAAGCAAATTGGCCTTGGAGAAGTCTTTAGTGAGTGACCTGAGATGTATACGGAGTAAAATGGCACAATGATCTGATTTGACTGAGGATTGTTTGAAAATCAGATTGACTGTGAGGAGATCAAATATACGGATGCTTCTAGTTGAGGAGGATGATATCTCAAAGGAATTACTGTGTCTACTCAAAAATGGGTTAATGGAGAATTAAGGTATGTTTTGAGAGGACTGCTATGGATGATATATAGCTGGCCTGGTAGTATTTAATCTTGTTTACTAATGTAAAAGAGTTTGAGGTGGTGCTGACCAGTTGCTCTAGAAATGGTATTTTAGATAGACATGCTGACACCAGCTCTTTTGCTGTCTACATGTGAGCATAAATGATTGGTAGGCAGAAAAGCTAGGGGGGGACGAAGAGAATACTTTGATCTAAAACTAGGTTTTAGTGCCAACTCATTCATGCTTTCTAGAGTTAGGATGGCCATGAGACAGCATTGTCTTGTTTATCCTAGCTTTGAGCAGAGTTGCACCAATATTTACCACATTATAATTTGTATTAAGACTGAGTAAACTGGCATTACTCAAAAAGGCACTGTAAGCAAAGGTCTCTGCAAGTATGAGAACACTGATGGGAGAGGTGATGGGACTGTCCTCCTTGTAGGCTGATGCAAATTGGGCCCCCTCAGTATGACACTAGTAACAAAGCCGATTAAAGTTGATCATTAGCATCATTCTCTTGTAGGATACTTAAAGTAGCTAGCTGCTTTCCAGCCTTAGGGATGTACTCTGATCTTAACCATGTTCCATTTCATGCAGTCTTGGGGGTAAATCACAAGTCATTTGCTGTCACGTGACCTGTTCTCATACCATTAGAGGGAATGGCTAGCAGCCCAACATGGAGGAGTAAAATGAATGTGCTCCCAATGCCTTATGTTAGTGTTAGAACAGTATTTTATATAGCCTGTCAGTAATCTGGAATAAAGAGCTGTTTGCTGTGGTCCATTTAGTGAGCTTAGAGCATGAAATGGATACCTGCATCTTGAGACTCCAGATTGCAGAGATGACTGGGAAACCAACAGGATTCTCTCTGCTAGTTTGTGAAATTGGTCACTTCATGAATAAGTTAAGCGAGAATCTGATTCATAGGCAACCATGCAAATAAGATACATGAAAGGAGAACTGGAACACCTGTGGATGAGATGGACAAGTTGGATAATGAGCAATGTAGAGGGAAATGCCAGAATATCTGGCATGCCAGAGTCTGTGGCTGATTGTTTTAGTTTTCATAACAAGTAGCTGCCTATCAATGTTCCTACAAACTAAGAGTGGGAAATGGAGATAATACATCTATGGGGAAGATGAAGCATCCTCCTACGGATCATTTTAAACCCTGTCAAGTGATTTGTGAATTAATCTTTTTTGATCCAAGGACTTTGAATAATGTTCATCTTCTCCATGGAACGAGAGTACAGTTTTCTGGTCTGAATGTATCAGGCTTGCTCTATGGCTCTGTTTTTGAAGTCATCTGTGTTTGCTGAGTTGTGACATGAGGTAAAGATCACACTCCTCTCAGCCTGTGTATCCAACTTCCCAGTCAGTGGTTGGAGGCAGAGTGCAGTGAATCTGCAAGAACTTTGACTTTAACTGAAATGATGCAAGTTCAAGCTCTGGTGCTCTGTAGCATGGCCTGAGAGGTACCACAAAGATCTGGTCAGTACAGCAAAGATGTCTACTCTAATTGTCTCTGTTACCAAAGAAAGACCAGGTTGATGAGGGCAAGAGATTTATAGAAGTCTCTTATACTAGACCAGTTTATGACTGGGCAGACAATGGGAAATACCCATGAAATGTCTGAGTGGCAAAATGGAGAGAAGAGCAGATTAAATCCTCTGAGTGAGGTATCAAAATTTGAGAGGAGCACACTCCGCTAGTCAGTTGAGGTGATTTTTGAAGACCAGTGAGAATGGAAAATTGTGGCCCTATTGGCAATCCATGAGTGAAGTCAGAATAGAAGCACATTATTTCAGACTTCATTGGCAAGCAAAAGTTTATTTAGTATGTGGAACTGATTAAACAAAATGCAAAAAAGGTAGAGCAGACTGAGCGGCAGACCTTTCTATTAACATTTACTCCAATGGAGTTCAGGAAGTTTGCACTGTAACTTCCGATGGGTGGAGCCTAAGCCTTTTGACAATCCTCTTGTCCTCACATTTCAAACAAATGTTCATATCTCTGGAACCATAGGGATTATGAAAGGGGTATAAATGGAACTCTTCAGCACAAACTTTTTATAGCGGTAGCATTCTTTAGGTTCTAGGTCTTAAACAGAATTTTATAAGTCATAGTAAACACTAACTTACATTTGTAGTATTCTGTAAACTTGCAATATCTCAACAACCAAGTAATGCACATACTGTTAACATTTTATTCATCTAGCTGAGAGTTTACATAAGAGGCTAAGGAGTTCTGTCTTAATTGGTGGTTCTGATGTATAGAAAAATGTGAAAACTGCTTTTGATATTTATATAGATATAATCTGTTTACCTGCACTAGACAGAGGTCAAATATTAATGCAGTTTGCTATTTTGTAAGCTTTAAGCTTGCATCTTTTAAAACATTGTACATAACATGATTTTGGAATTATTGATGCAAATATGAACAAGCAATATTTGACTCCTAGAGGCATCAGTATGAGTTAGCTGCAGATGCACCTGGAGGTGTCACTCAGGTGTAATGAGTTAAAGCAGTGAGTTTGATAATTTAATTCAATGCCAATTCCCTTGCTGTAATGAGAGCCATATTAAGTTGAGATAAGATACGCCGGTTTCTCTGCCTATGGGACTTCTTTTTGGACATCTCTAGAGCATTTGCACATAATCTGAATATCTTTAAGGCAGTGCTCAAATACTCTGGCACTGTCAGTTGTGAGACTCTTGTGTATATAAAACTTGTGGGCTTGCTTTCACTGAAGTATTTGATTTATCTAATTCAATGCAATGTGTGATATTAAAAACTGTGCTTATTTTGAAAGCAATAGCTGTTAGAGGCATTGAGGTTAATGAGAACAGTGTCTTATCTTTATTGCTGAGTGATTTATTGTGTTTTAATAGGGCAGATATTCATATTGATCACTGCTGTGGTATCCTTGGCTATATGGGGGTTATGTCTTGCCAAGGATATAAATAGTTGGTTTAGTTACAAAGCTTCAGGGCACCTTCTCTGGAACCAAACTCAGTATCTCAAGCTGAACTGACCAAGACAAGTCTGGGCCCAAAGGCCTTCAGAGCTTTTCTGCCATTGAAGATAGTGATGCTCTGCAGGTTTACGAGGATTGATGGTCAGCTTGTGCTGTTCCTTTACTGGGCAGGTAAATTCCCTTTTGGGGGGGATTCCATTGTCCTAATTTTGTTGATTTGATGTCAATTTTAATTTTATACTCGTATGGGTTTGGATCTGATCAGACTCTGCCATTGCAACAGCTTGTGGAAACCAAAAAGCTCTTGAGTACCCTACCCATATTGCGCCTCTCCCAATCCCCTCAGATCTCATTTGCTGCTTCGCGAAGACATGGTCTTTCCAATAGCTCTCTGGTAGTTAAGTTAAAAACCTTTCAGTTTGTCAGTTTCTAGCCATTTGTATAACTAAACATTTTTTCTTTCCCTTGAACCTTTAATTCTACCTTCTGATTAGTACTGAGGTACTTCTAAACTACTATTAGTAGTCCTTTCTCCTTGCCTCTTTTTTTGTGACTCTTCTCTCCTATACTGTGGTATGTCTTGACTAAAATTTAGTAGTAATTTCCCTTTTTTCCAGTTTATCTGCATCTCTAACACTAGTCTCTTAAAAAAAAAAAAAAAAAAAAAAAAAAAAAAAAAAAACTTTGTTACTATTAGAATTATGGCAGAGATCAGATGAGCGGGCTGGCTTTAAAAAATGCTCCAAGTGTAAAAATAGTTGACTGATTCACACATGTTGTGTATATTGTCTTGACCCACTTCATTTACAGCAAGAATGTGATTTGCAAGGCGTTCAACCATCGGGCCCTTGTTGAATGCCGAAACAAAATAATCCTTAAGGGTATGTTGCCTTCCTCCTTTGGGGAATCCTTTTTGGTCTCTGATAGAGGAATGTTTCCTTTTTTATTTCTTCAAGTCTGAACAGTCTAGCCCAGCTTCCTTCCTGTCCTCCAGAAGTTCGGACAAGAAAAGGCCGCCTGCTCTGAAGCTGGCAGTGGAGCCCTCACCAAAAGTGACTAAACTGTCTGATCCCAAGACAGTCTTGGGCCAGACAACTGCCAGGAATCTCCTGTCAGATGTAACTGCTTTGGGTCTGAGCCTCTCTGCTCTGAAGGATAGATCTAATCCATTGTTGGATCCTATGGGGAGCCCTTTTAAATCTACCAAGTCTTTACCTAGGACTTGGTACTCTCCTTCTGTTGACCCTGTATCATCCAGACTACTTTCCCGGAGAGACTAAAGTCACCATTGGCATCTTCAGCACACTCAACTAGAAGCCTCACGGAAGATGAAGTGGAGAGAATGGTCAAGAAGATCCTCTGGGCACAAGGCTTTGCAAGGCCCCCTTTGGTTCCTACCCTTAAGGGTCAGGAGTTTGAATCTCATCTTACCTTCAGTTTACTCTGACTTCTCAAAGTTTGAGCCTTATGCTCCAATCTGTCCATTGTCTGTCAGAGCAGAGGACCTTTCCATCCTCTGCTCAGACCTGTGCTCCAAGTTTCTCAGGTAGAGTTGGAGCCAGGGAGTTTTCAGTCATGGTGGCCCAAGTCTGGTTTGAGACTATGGGGTTAACTCAAGTTTTCTGAGCTGTCCCTGTCTCTTGGAGCCTTGGCTCGGATCAGTCCAGCTTCGACCTCAGGAGTGCTGCCCTCTATTTCAGGGTGCCCAGATCTGGAAGCATGATGTTTCTGATCAAGGATCCTTCACTTCTTGGTCAGTCAGCTTTTGAGGCTTTGGAGAGGGCTAAGTCTGCTTTGGCAGCACAGACAGCATCTTCCCCATTCGGATACACAGACTTCTGCTTTGCAGATCCCACACCCATTGTCTTGACCAGACCTCCCACAGGGACAATGGGTCCAGAAGCCCCAGTTTACCCAGGAGGGTTCCCTCTCCTCTTCCACCACCCAGGAACTTCCCACTGAGGAGGTTCCTCAAAAGAGGAAGTGTAAGAGGAAGCATGTAGACTCCATGCAAGAGTCAATTGCTGAGGATAATGACCTCGAGGAAGGTGAGGGGATCCTCATGGTCACCATTCCTTTGGGCATATCCCAGAGATATTGAGAGGTGGCTGGAAGTGCACCTGGCAGCTTTTGGATCCTGGCCATCTACCTCCTGAGTGATCCCTCCCACCAAGTTAGAGTTTATCTCTGGGCAGGCATGGGAGGCTCTAGATTCCATTGCCCTACCATCTGAAGAGCGAATAAAATATTAACATCACCAGAGGGCAAGAAATTTAGTCAAAAGGCATTCCAGTAGATTCCGTGGTTGTGATGGTGGCCATGAAAAAAGAACTTACAAAAATAAAGTTCTACTATTCATCCTCCTAATAAGGATTCCAGGATGATGGATAGATGTGGGAAGTGTGTTCTGTTCAACTAACTTTGCCCTGAGATCCCTGAATTCTTTCCCATTTAATGAGATTACAGAGGGATCTGATTAAGAAGCTGTCAGATGCACTCAGCTGTCTGAAGAGGTACAAGATTTGGTTACTTCCTAGTTAGTCACCCTGCATGCTGTTGCCAACTCCTCCATGAGGTGTATTTCACATGCAGTCGGAGCGAGTTGAGCTGCGGGTTCAAGTATCTCTGAGGAGGCAAGCCTGGATGCGCTTGTGCGGCTTTGCGGAGCCCTTTAAATCTTCAGCAGTGCTGCGGTTGAAGGCACTTCCTCGTTAGGCCCAAAAGTCAGAGAGATGCTGTCTAGGTGCGAGAAAATGGGAAGACCCTTTCTGTTATGGGCATTCGTTTTTCCACTCCCTAGAAGACATATTCGAAAAATCAGAGGAGCAGTGGAAAGATGTGGCTCAAAAAATTACAAGGGTCTTTTCCTCAAGCATGTGTTGAAAGTTCTCTCAGGGGCAGGAGGGAAGATGCCACCACTGTGTCAGAATGGCTCAGCATCATCAAAGGTCCAGAGATGCATTCTTTGGGAAACCCGTACTGAATGGAGGCCTGATTGCTCTTCTGTGGAGGCAATCTTGGGGTAGTCTATCCCTGCACCTGAGAGCTTAGCTGAACATAAATGGGTGCAGAGGATAATATCCAGAGGATACTATATACCCTTTTTTGGTACACTGCCCCAAAACAAACTCCCAATGTTACACCCAGTCAAAGGGAGCAAGCAGCTATTCAGATACAAAAGCTACTATACAAGAGTCATCCAAGAGGTCCTGCCAGATCAGAGACAATCCAATACTTGGTTGTTCTTGGTACCAAAAAGGACAGGGGACTGAAGACCAATTTTGGATCTCAGCAGATTGCACATCAGCAGAGCAAGTTCCAGATGATCATGGCTCAAGTCCATTCTAGGAAAAGGATGATTAGATGTGCTTGATACGCCTTCAGGATGCATACTACCATATAAAGATGGACAGGTGATCCAGAAGTCATTTATGCTTCTGGCTGGGAGCCAGTCGCTATCAGTTTAGAGTACTGCCGTTTGGTTTCACTACAGCCCCCCAGAGTGTTCAAGTGTATGGCAGTAGTAGCAGCTCACTTAAGACAAGGATTCTGGGTGTTTCCATACTTGGATGACTGGCTCATAACTGCCCCAACTGGGATTCGACTTTTAGAAGCAAAAGACTTGGTTCTTAAGACTTGTTTCTTGGTAGGTATTATAAGTTATGAAAAGTCGCACCTAGACCCCTCCCAAGAATTGAACTTCATAGGAGCAAACGTACACAATCTAGATGGCACTCCCATTGAGGGGTGACTATACAAGGTCAAGGTTAGAAAGTTGCTACACAATTCAAAAGTATCTGCTCAAATGGTACATTAGGTTTTGGGTTCTGTGGCAGCAGCAGTAATACTAGTTCCACTAGTGAGATTACACATGAGTCTTGCAATGGTTTCCCACAGTACAGTGGTCTGTCCTAGAGCCCCAATAAGAATTATGAACACTTAAAAGAAGGATCTTTCTTGGTGGATTCAATCAGATTAGCTTACACAAGTTTCCCCCTTTGTTGCCCCTCTCCCCAAGGCCATAGTGACCATGGACACCTTCCCAGATAGGTTGGGGGGCATTATCTGGGAAACAGTCCAAGCCACAATGCTGTACATGAGGCCAAGTTGCACATAAATGTGAGATGAATGGTGCTTCTAGCATTTGAAGACTTTCAAAATGCTCTCCCTTTGGGGACAGTTGTGATGCAAGCATGTCAATAATCTGGTACATCAACAAGCAAGGGGGAACCAGATCATACCCTTATGTTGAGAAGCACTCAGTGTGGCAGTGGGCAATCTTGTCCAGCTGCTTTCTGGTAGCAATACACATTCCGGAGAAAATCCAATGCAATAGCAGACAAGTTGAGCAGATTCATTATGCCCCTGAAGTGGTCCTTCAATCATAAAGTGGCAGAAAGTATATTCTATAAGTGGGGCCAGCCTTGCTGTGACCTTTTTGCATCCCCTCTGAAAAACGGATGCAGCAGCTACTTTGTCCTGAACCCCCCCCCCCAAAGAGGGGAGTCCCCAAGGGATTATTTCACAATTGGCCTCCTGGTCTGCTATATGCCTTCCCACCAACCCCTTTGATTACCAAATTTCTTCAGAAAGCAAACCTGTTGGGAAGAAGTAATCTTCATTGCCCTGTATTGGCATAGTCAAATCTGGATTCCCTTTCTTTGGTCTTGCCTACAGAAGAGACCATGGGTTCAGGATCCATTTCCAGATCTCCTTTCACACCCAACAGGAATGCCTTATCCGAAAATCCAGAGTTTCAAGCTCACAACTTGGTATCTCCAGTTCTGTTGATAGCCAGACAACCTATCCTCTGTACCCTGGTTCATCATATTCTATTATCCCCCCATAAACTGTCCAGACGGAAGTTGCACAGCAGTAAGTGGAGATTAATACATTGGTCTCTGCAAAATGTAGACCCTTTTACAGCTCCTATCCATGTTGTATTGAACTTTTTAGCACAGCTTTTTAATGGGGGCAACTTACTATACAATAAATTCCGCTAGCTGCAATTTCTAATTTTCATACTTGATTTGACAGTTCCTCCCTTGCTTCACATAAGCTGTGCAAAGCATTCTTGAGGGGTTCTCTATTACTCAAGCCCCCTTATAAAGATCCTTCATCTTGGGATTAGATTTGGTATGACAGGAAATTATATACCTCCTTTTGAACCAGCAGTTCCCCCTCAACCTAAATTTCTCTTGGAAAGCCATTTTCATGGTACCCTTCACATCTGCAAGAAGAAATTCTGAGATTCAGGCCTTATCTCAGCCTTCTACAAAGACAAGGTCACGTGTTCTAATCCTTCATTCTTGCCAAAGATAGTTTCAGAGTATACTATCAACCAATCCATCAATCTATCGGTTTCTTTCCAAACTTCAAGAACGGATTACTTGTTGCATTTGTTAAATGTTCATAGACAGCTATGTTTTTATGTTCCTAGAGCAAAAGACATGCAGCAGTCAACTGTCTCCTTTTCAGAAAATAGGTTTTGTTTCCAGTGACCAAGGTGACTCTAAATGGATTACAGACTGCATATTTTATTTACAAGAGACAAGGTTTACAGCTCCAGAAAGCGGTTCATGCTCATTCCACACTAGTCATGGCCACCTCTTCAGTTTTTCAGGCCAGAACATCCATGGATGACCTTTGCGCAGCAGCGACTTGGGCTACCTGTCATACTTTCATTACTCATTGCAAGCTTAATTTGATTTCTAGTGGTAGAGCCTCCTTTGTTTCAGTGGTTGTGAAGAATATCCTTAAGGCCACCCTAGAAAAAGGTTGCTGGGGAATCTGCCTCCATTTTGATTTTTTTCTTAATTTACTGCTTTCTGCAATTGTTTTAGTCATTTAATTTAATTGAATTTATTTAAACTGTATTTGGTTTAATATTGCTACACACTCAAATGTGCTAGATTGCACTGCATTTGAATATTTTACTGCTGTTTTAGCTGCTTTTCTGAAAAAAAAAAGTTCTAAGCTTGTTTCCTGCCTTTCTTGCAACTAGTCTAGCCCAGATAAAGATTTGCTGTATCCAGGACTGTTTGTAAGCTTCTGAGCACCCCCCCCCCAAGCCTTTGTGTTAGAGGGAAGCCTTCTAGCTTATCAGTGGGAGTAGTAATCACTGGTAGCTGGTTTCAGGCCCAAAAATTGTAGTTTTTTGTCTGTTGGGACAGTTTTTCCATCAGTTTCAACTTTCTGGTTAAGGCTGCATTTGCGTGAGTTTGCACTTGTTTAAGCTCCATGCAGCGGCGCAAAGCAGAGGTAAACTATTACTGGTGCCAGAAAGTCTGCTCTTCAGTTTTTCCCTTGGATCTTGCTAGTTTTCTCTTGCACTTCAAATAGCTTAATTATTTTTCATTTCAGCAGGTTTTTGTAGCAATTGTAGCACACCTAAGTGCCAACAGCACTAGTCGTTCTTCATGGAAATAGCTCCAGTACTTAGTAGTTACCACCCCTCCTGGCATGATTAAACGGCAGTTCCCCGTGCTTTCTCCTATTAACCTGGTGCACTTGGGCATTCTGAGACAGTGTAAGCAACTGCGTTATGTACACAGACACTACTCTCCTCTTACCTCCCAACACTTGGAAATGAGAGATGCACTTGTATCATCAAATTGGAAGCTATGCACTCTCCAGCCAAGACCCGGACTAGCTGATCATGAGAAGGTCAACACCACCACACCAGATGGAATACACAGCCCTCCAGATCACCCACCATCACAGCTCTCCGCATAAAAGCACAAACCACACACCCACCTTCGCGGAGGCTCTCAATAGAAATTTACCCAAACAGTAGCGACTCCCAAGACAAACACTCTACCACCACAACACAGCACAAACCACAGGACACACCGCTCACTTCCACAGTGTGCTCCTCAACCTAAGCCCCTGAGGCTAAACACCTTGCCCAATACACTAATCATAGGTAACTCAATAGTAAGGCACACAGATGTCCCACTCGCTAGGTTGAATGAGAAGGTAATAGTCCGCTGTCTATCAGGTGCCAGAATCCAACATATGCACTCAGGTCACTTCAACAAGTATGACTTTTTCATTGTCCATGTTGGGTGTGCATGACCTGAGATGCACCTCACTGGACTACATGAAAAGACATGGTGGAGCTCTCTGATTGTGGCCCAGGCAGGTATGACCCTAGCCCTGAGCAGTATCCTACTGTCACCCAGAATACTGTAGTACAAACAAAAAATGATGGACTTCAACAATTGGCTAAGTTTCTGGTGTTATTCTCAGGGGATCCCAGTATCTGTCTACTTGGGATGACATGATTGACGGACCTTGATGCTTTGCCAAAGATGGCCTGCATCTGACATCCCTGGGTTTCCGGGTATTGGCCAAGGCTCTTGCTACCCCTGTAGCACCTTTTTAGGCAGTGTTCCAAAGACCAAATTACCACCGTACGTAACAGCTGTAAATGCAATCTGAGGGTCATGCTGCTCAAAGCTAGAAGTCTAAATTTCAAGATGCACTTGCTCGAAGCATTCCTCAAAATGGAGAACATCAACATTTGTGCTGTAACAGAGACCTGGTTTAAAGAGGCAGAAAGCACCCCTGTGCTACCAGGTTATAATTCATTCCACACCTTTCAGCCCTGAAACTTGGACCAAAGCTCCAAAGGCGGTGTCTCAATATTCATAAAGGATATGCACACCTCCAGACTAGTAACCCAGCATAACGCATCTGAGAATACTTGAGGTACAACTAACATTGGGTAAAATGGCGATCCAGGGCATAGACTGCTATAGGTCTCCAACCATGTCCCTAGACTCGCTCCACGTTCCTAAGCACCCTGGAATCTGTCAAGATCCAACCCAACACACTTCTTCTAGGAGACTTCAACTACCCCTCCAACTGGGAAGACTACTCAAGCCACCAATACACTGGCCTAACGCTTCCTGGAATTCATCAGTTCCAATGCCCTGGACCAGCTCATTGTAACCCCCACTAGAGGACGCAACATCCTTGACCTGGTTATTGTTAACATGGGTGACTGTTTCTCTACACCAATAAAAAACAAAGTTCCGTTCAGGCAAACAAGAATAAAGTCTTTAATTACAAATACTTCGTAAAATCGTATTTGTAATTAAAGACTTTATTCTTGTTTGCCTGAACGGAACTTTGTTTTTTATCACAGTTTGGCTACTACTTTATTCGTGCTTGGTCTCTACACCAATAGTCAATCCCTCCCTGGTCAGATCAGACCATAAACTAATCACCATGGAAATCCACATCTCACCCACCACCCCCCCACCCCACCCCCCCAAAGGTAACCACCTTGAAAAGCTTCTCCAAAGCTGACTTTGGGTTCCTAAAAACAGAGGTGGCCAACATCATGGCACCCATGCCAATGGAAAATAGCTGCAAGACTGACTAATCTTTACAGCAACGCACTGTACGAACATGTATGTAGATGCATGGAACTAGCCATACCCAGCAGAACCAAGACACTCCTGCAAAAAAAAAAGGAAACTATCTGTTGGTCCCCTGCCATTAATAAACTCTACAACAGAAAGAAGAAACTGTTGCAGAAAAAGGTGAAGCCCCAAGACTGAAAAAACTCCCATAGCCTGAAATCCCTCATCAAATCCTCCAAAGCCAGCTGTGAAGGCAGGATTGCGACAGACACTAAAAACAATCACAAACCCTTCTATAGTTGTACAAACTACGAAAAACACTGGATGCACTCAAATATTACCAATAAACACTGAAAGAGTGCTGCAAGCCAAGGAAAATTAAAGAATCCGTATATTCTTTTCGAAATGTTTTTAATGAATGTACCAAACTCCACAGACCATCACATTAACGCAATTCCAACAACACAATTTGCAAGCGTTTTCATCCAAACCAATTGGACTTCATCAGACATTGAACAACCATTAAATTAATCTATATATACTAGTTTTACTAACCCACTGACCAATGAATGCTTCTTTAAACATTTGAATTAAACAAATAGAAAAACGGCCTCATTAATATTAAAATGTTAAATAAGATAAAATTTGAATACACATATTCATCGCCTTAAAATCAAGTACTGATAAAAACCTATCCATATTTAAATACACATACTTATATACATGTTGAATTAAATGAGCATTGTATTAAAAAACTATAACAATATAAAATAAAGTGCTTGTGCTAAGCTGACCAAGTATTCCTATATCTATCTATAGCATGATTACTCCCTCTGCTGTCAGAAACCTAAATTGCATACATATATCCAAAAATACAATAAAGGACATATATATATATATATATATATATATATAGGTTCATAGGTTCATAGGTTCATACTAGGCTATCTGCCCGAGGGCATTTGCAAGCCTAGCCCATCGTTTTGTGGCTTACGCCACCCCTTTAGTATGGGGAACTATACCCATTATTTTGCTGTGCCTCTGTCGAGCAGTGACACTGAGGTAATCCCTGGGGTATATCTGCGATCTCCCATCCATTGGTCAAGATTTCTCTTGAACAAGGCCAGCGAGGTGCTCTGCCTCACATGTACCGGGATTTTGTTCCACAGCATAGGAGTCTTTGGGTGATGAATCTATCCCTCCAGCACGTCCTATTAATAGCTGTGTCGAGGTTTAAGTCTCCGCCCTTGTGGCTCTGATGGATCTAGATTTTTGAGGTGAAGCATATTCATCAAATCTGGGTTTGACATGGCCTTGTATGTTAGGCAAAGGTCACCTCTGAGCAAGCGGTGGCGACTGAATAGAGCTGGAGTTCTTTCAGTCGGGCAGCATAGGACAGATTTTTGAGACCCTTTATCCTTTTGGTGAGGAACTTTTGTGGCCTCTCCAGCTGCTGCAAGTGTCGGGTCAGATACATTCCGAATGGGGCATTGTACTCAATCATTGGTCTGATGAGTGATGAGTAAAGGGAGACTATGACCTCCCTTGATCTAGATGAGAATCCCTTCATGATAAGGTGGGCAATGTAGAAGGTCTTCCTAACTACTTTAGCTACATGGGTGTCGAATGACAGACTACTATCAACCTGGGTCCCCAGGTCCCTGATAACTTCTGTGCTCAGTGGATTGCCACCTATTTGGTAGCTAGGGGTAACCTTGTTTTTCCCGAAGGGTATGACTATGCATTTTTTGGCATTTAACTTTAGGCCGTGGCTCTGGCACCAGTTATCCGTTTCTGTGAGACCCTTCTGAAGGATATCTGTGTCAGATGTGTTTTCTACTATGGCGCCCAGTTTGCAGTCATCTGCAAACTCAGCCATAACCCTCCTGTGTTTGCTTGTACTTCGGAAAAGTAGATGCCAAACAAGAGTGGGCCCAGGACTGAGCCCTGTGGGACACCACTTGTGACAGGCTTTGAGTCTGACATGGCGCCAGCAACTCTGACCCTGTGGGTTCTGTCACTCAGCCAGTTTGCAACCCATCTTGTGATGTATGGGTTGACATTTAAGCTGATGAGTTTTTCAATGATACCCGAGTTGGGGTATTGTATCGAAGGCTTTAGCCAGATCGAGGTAGGCTGTATGGACTGCCTTTCCCTCATCAATGGCTTTGGTGACTGTTTCGAAAAAGTCAACCAAGTTTAAAAGGCATGATCTGCCTTTGACAAAGCCAAACTGGGTTGGATCCAAAGTCTGCAAATTCCCTATGTCTTTATTTATGAGGTCCATTATGATCCTCTCCATGGCTTTGCAGATAAGGCTTGTCAAGCTAATGGGCCGGTAATTTCCAGGGTCAATGGAGGCACCGCCTTTGTGAAGTGGGACCACAGTTGCAGTGCGCCACTCCTGGAGTGCGTATCCAGAGGTAAGACTTTGATTAAACAGCTGTCCTAGCTGTGGGTTTAATTCCTCATTGAGTTCGTGGAGCACACAGCCGGGGACACCATCCGGTCCCATGGATGCTGTGTTTTTTGCTTTGGAGAGAGCAGTTCTCACTTGGGCGCTGGAGATGTTTGGGGGGCTGCAGTAGTTTGGTATAGATATCTCTCCTTTTGGGGAGGGGAGAAGTTTGCACTGAACCTGTCAGCCAGTATGTTGGCAATGTCTGTAGGATCAGTAATCTTCACATCATTTTGAACTAGCTCTGAGCATATCTGGGAGTTTCCTCCCAGGTTTCTAACATAGCTAAAGAAGGCCTTATGATTGTCTTTTGAGTCTTTAGCTATTTTTCTCTCGAAATTTGCTTTGGATGATTTTATGAGAGCTCTTAGTTTTTTACTTATAGTGATCAAGGGTGACTTACCTTTAAAGGATTTTGCTCTATCTTGTAGTAGCTTCCTCCTTTTGTTGTAGAGTTTGTTTATGGCTGGGGTCCACCAGACTGGACGCTATTGTTGCTAGAATCTATAAAATACTATTGCAAATAAAGTGCTTGTGCAAATAATCATTATAAAGTACTTAATACTGTATATTCCTCCTTCTATAGGTGAATATATGTATAAATGTATAAATAAATGTATAAATGTCAAACATATACGAGTATAAAAACATAACATCCCACACTATTTAAAAAATATGACAATTATATTTTGTTTGCCCTTATTTTTAATAAGGAAGCTATACTCAATCGTTTAACCCTGGTTTTTTACCTGCTTCCAGGTATACCTGCCACCACAATTCCTTACTCTCCAAAATATCTTCCCAAATTCCACCCCTTACATCCTTTCTAACTTGTTGCAATATGAAAAAGTGAAATCTACATCCTCTGCATTCTTTGCTATGCTTATATAATGCACTTGTTTCTTTTCCTTTTTGAATATCATATACGTGTTCATATATTCTTTTCTTTAACTCTCTTTCAGTTTTTCCCACGTAATATGACGGACACTTATCACAGGTTGCCAGATAGACCACACCTTTTGTGTCACAGCTATAATTACTTTTACTTTTAATTAAGATATTTCTACTTCCTATGAACATCTCACTCTTATTACAAATATAAGTACATTGGTTGCACCGACCACATTTAAAAGTTCCAACTTTTTTCATATCTTTCTTCCTATAGTCCTTATCATTATTATTCTTTTCTAACATATTTTTTATACTTCTGGAATTTCTATATATAATTTTAGGCTTAAAACTGTTTATTTCTTCTATATCTGTTAAGGCAGCAAATTTATTCCACTCTTTATTTAAAACGTTTCCTAATCCAATATTTTGTGTGTTGTATTCAACAATGAGATTCCTATGGTACTGTTTTCCCTCAGTCCCCTTCTTATTATTTTCTTCATATAATGTTTTAAATTCACTCATACCCATAATGGGTTTGAATCTATCTGCCCTACCTTTTTCCACTTCCCTTCTTATATTAGTTACAAATGTTTCTGGATATCCTCTTTCTATAAACATCTTATTTAATTTATTACACTCAATTAAAAAATCGTCATCCAGGGTAGTCATCCTTGATCCCCTCACAAACTGCCCTTTTACTATATTTTGTTTGCAGTGCAGGGGATGGGCACTTTCAAAATGTAAATATGAATTAACATGAGTGTTTTTCCTATATACCCTGGATGCGAAATACTTGAGTCTATCATTCTTAACCAACTCTATATCCAGATACTGTAACACCTCACTATTAACATTGTGAGTGAACTTTAAGAAGTTAGTGGTTTTGCCAATATATTCCATGAATTCCTTAAACTTTTCCTGTCCCCCTATCCAAAATATAACTATATCATCTAGGAATATTTTGTACAAAATCCATTCCTTATTAAATTCAGAATTTAAAATATATTTTTCCTCCCATTTGGACAAAACTATGTTGGCATATGTTGGTGCACATGCCGCCCCCATGGACACCCCCGTCTTTTGCTGAAAATACTCTCCATCAAATAATAAGAAGTTGTATTTTAAGATAGTGTCCATGAGTGCTACTGAAAGTATCTTTTCTTCCTGCGTCATAGTTTTGTCCAAAAATACACACTCCTCAAACAACTCCATACCACTATAATGTGGTATACTGGAGAAAAAGTCCACAATGTCTATAGTTATAAATAAAAGGTCGGTGCTATAAAATTCAGGTGTTAGTTGTTTTAAAAAATCCCATGAGTCTTTCAAGATCACTTTATTATTTGTCCATATGTGCTTAGTAGTAATGTCTATGTATTTCGCCAAGGGTGCTGTTTTTGACCCTTCCGCCGTGACTATAGGTCTTAGGGGGGGGGTCCAACCAATTTTTATGGACTTTCGGAATTCCGAACATTGTAGCCATTCTAGGTTTTTCTACTGTGAAAAATTTATGTAATTCAGGCCTTAACACCCCTTCTAACATAAAATCATTCAACATATCTATCCGATGGTATGCTACATTTACCTCATTTTTTGAAACCACTGTATACTTTGCTTCATCTCTTAGTATCATGTTCATCTTTCCTTCATAAATTATATTTTCCATGATGACCACTCCCCCCCCCTTATCTGGTTTCATAACCCTGATAGAATCATCACCTATTAATTCCACTAATGCTTCCTTCTCATCTTTTTTCAAGTTGTTGTGAAGTTTTGTATTATTATTATGTTTGTTTCTAATTTCTTCTTCCAATATTTTTTCAAAATTTCTTAACTGAGGTAATAAGGGTGGATTGTACGTAGATTTCTTTTTCAATTCTGTCTTATTTTTCTCACTACCATAACCATTATTCTTTGCCAATACACTCAAATTAATTTTTCTCATAAATAACTTAGTGTCTAATATTGTGGTGGTGGTATCCCCCTTAGAGCTAGGTATAAATTTAAATCCTTTACTGAGTAAATTAAAATGGTTTTCCTTAATATCAAAATTGCCATAATTATATATGGAAAAGTCTTTATACGTATATATAACATTATCTGTTATATTGATATAATTGGCATCACCTTTCAAATTTGAATTAGTGGAAGAGTGGGTGTTAATTAAAACCTCCCCTTTCTCCCCCCCTCCTGTAAAAATTTCCCCTGTTATGGGGCCTATATTCCTCATCTGTTTCCCTTACTAAAGGAGGGAAATCTTGGTCATATTGATAGTCATTCATGAGTTCCATATGACTATAAGTGGGTTTATTCCATTTCCTGTTAAAAAAATTATTAGCGTCCTTTTTAGAAAAAGTGGGTTCAGGGTAATTAGTCCCATTTTCATACTCCGTAATATCCCTGTGTAATTTACCAATTTTCCGTTGCATGACTTGTTTACATTTGTCATCAATATCATGCCTGATTTTATAATATTGTTGTCTCTCTTCCTTTATACCATGAATTAAGTCATTCTTAATAACTCCATCTAACTCATCAATTTCCTTACTTAAACACATTATTTTCCTTTCATTTTCCTCAATTATTAATTTAATTACATCCAAACCACATTGGTTAAACACTTTAAGCAAGTTTTTGTGAAAAATAGAACCACATATAACATTATTGGGATACTTGCAAATACGTAGTCCTTTTGGGACAATTTCCTTTTTCAAACATTCTAATAAATATGTATTTTCAATATTCAAAATTTTAAACTTGGTCATTAGACCTTTAAGCTTATCAATTTTAACTACATAAGACTCTCCATCCATGTTATCAGAGCCTACATGTATATCCACACCAAACACTACATTTCTATTTAACCAGTCTTTAGTACTGGTGTTGTTAGAACAAACAGTACCTGTGCTTGAACCTATAGAAGTCGGCTTCTTAGGTTGAGCCCCTGCTGATGCTCCTTGGCGCTCATTTCTCACCTCAGCCCCTTCAGATTCAGCACAAAAAATATTTGGAGTTAACAAGGGATTAAAGTTAGTCGCTGAACCATTAGAAAAGTCGCCGGCGTCATCCTCGTCGCCCATAAGCTCCCTTTTAGATGTAGATGCATGGAACTAGCCATACCCAGCAGAACCAAGACACTCCTGCAAAAAAAAAAAAAGGAAACTATCTGTTGGTCCCCTGCCATTAATAAACTCTACAACAGAAAGAAGAAACTGTTGCAGAAAAAGGTGAAGCCCCAAGACTGAAAAAACTCCCATAGCCTGAAATCCCTCATCAAATCCTCCAAAGCCAGCTGTGAAGGCAGGATTGCGACAGACACTAAAAACAATCACAAACCCTTCTATAGTTGTGTCAAGACCCTCCATGGCAATACCTGGATTTGCTTTGAGTTACTGCACAATGGTACCGCCAACATACTAGCTGACATTCAGTGCCAACTTTACCCCCCCCCCCCAGGACCAGTCACAGTACCAGAAGAATGCCAGGCACCCAGCATTACTGCAGCACAGGTTAGAGCTGCATTGTCCAAGGCCAAGAATACAGCTTCCATGGGACCAGATAATATCCCTGGCTGTCTTCTACATGAACTACAAAGCGAACTGGCACCACATCTGTGTGCCCTGTTCAGTCACAGCCTCACCATAGGCTTTGTCCCTACTGAATGGTGCACTACATTCATCCCTGTCCATAAGGGGGAAGTGGCTACAGACCCTGGGAATTATCACCCCATTAGCCTGACTAGTCTGATATGTCAAGCTATGGAGCACATAATCATGGACCTGATTAACAAAGATATAGGAAATCTCCAAACTCTAGACCCCACTTAATTTGGCTTTGTGAAAGTGAGATCATGCCTGTTCAACCTGGTTGACTACTTTGTCAGGCACCAGTGCTGTGGATGAAGATAAGGCAGTGCATACAGCCTACTTTGATCTGGCCAAGGGCTTTGATACAGTTCCTCACTCTGGAATTATTGATAAACTCCCCAAACTAGGCATCAACCCCTATATCACTAGGTGGGTTGCAAATTGGCTCACAGAACTGTGTGAAAGTAGCAGACTCCAAGTCAGACTGCCGACCAGTCATGAGTGGAGTCCCACAGGGATTGATCCTGGGTCCTCTCCTGTTCGGCATCTACTTCTCAGAAGTTCAGGCCAACACAAAGGGACTCTGGCTGACCAAGTTCAGACAACTGCAAGCTGGGAGCCATTAATTCCCCAAGTGATGCGGACATCCTACAGAAAGGCCTTACTGAGACCATGACTGGTGTTGAAACCATGGCTTTAAGCTTAATGCCAAAAAGAGTCATCCCCTTTGGTGAAAACTCGATTCCCACTAATTACAACCTTGATGGGAGCCCACTGAGCACTGAAGGCATTATAAGAGATCTGGGGATGCAGGTTGACAGCAACCTGTCCTTTGGCCACCACATTGCCACTGTGGTCAAAGTCCTATGTGGCAGATCTCATTACCGAGGGTTTTGCATCCAGGAAGAGAGGTCGATGTCCAGAGTACAATGCTCCATTTGGCATATACCTCACTAGACATCTGCAACAGCTGGAGAGGTGACAGAAGTACCTCACGTAGAGGATCCTAGACATTAAACACACGTCCTACATGGACAGACTCAAGACTCCAGGTCTTCTGTTTCATATCACCTACTTAGAGGCAATCTCTACTTGGCTTAAGCCATGTCTGACCCAGATTTGTTAGAATGCTGCATCTAAAGAAATCCCAATCCCTCTGCACCACACACTCCAGAGACTTCAACCTCATTACCACAATCAACAGAACATGCTGGAGGGACAGGTTCCCCTCCTAGAGACACTGCCCATACTCTGGAATAGACTTCCCATACATGTCAAGCAGAGCACCTTGCTGTCCCTCTTCAAGAGATCTTGATGAATGGAATGGCAATAGAAAGTTCACCCTGTGGAGCACTGCAGTGGCACTACTTGAGGCACTGGGAACTACTGTTGGGCGCATGATGCCAGGGCACTTCTATGGACTAGGCTTGTAAAGGCTCCAGGGCCATTAGCCTAGTACACGCCTATGAACCTATATGTGAGAATAAAATGAAAATTGACACTATCAGATAAAATAGTTGTGTACTTACCATAACATTCCATCTGTATTCATTTTTCCTCAACCCACCATCCCCCTGTCCCTTGTTTTTTTTGGATGAGTGAGTTGACCAAAACTTTGACCTACACTTAATAATTGGCTATTACCTGAGGCAGGAATGGGCTTTACCCTTAGCTAAGGTGTTTTTCTATTCTATAATTTTTTTTCTATTAGCAAACAAGCTCTGAGGGGATTGGGGGAGAGGCATTATGGGTAGGAGTAGGGTGCTCAAGAGCTTTTTGGTTGCCATGAGCTGTTGCAATGGCCATGTCTGATCTGAGGGATTGGATCCAAACCTTGAGGAAAAAATTAATATGGACAGCACAGATGGAACGTTATGGTGAAGACGCAACTTTCCTGAAGAGGAAAGTAAAAATGTTATTTTAAAGCTAGGAGTGTTGCATTTTAACAGACTATCTCAAGACTAAATTACTTTTAAACAGAACACTTCTTTTTTCTTAATATAAAAATAGCGTAAAGTAACAAATCATTTTCTGTATGGAAAAATTTGTGGCTGGCATAGTTTAAGTGCTTTTTCCTGTTTTTACATCGGAATAACTTTTGTAGACTAGTATTGTTTACCTGCAGTTGCTGCTCTTCCCTGGAAAAGACACCATTTTCTACTTGATCATGGAAGAGAGTACCGTTCTCACCATTGGTCTTCAGCCAGAAGAATAAAAATAAAACTGCATTTACCACCACAGCAGGTTACAGTTTGCCTCGCTCACAAGTCTGTAGCCATTTGGTGAGCCTCAGATCCCTCATCTTTTGCTCCGTATTCCTCTGGTGTAGCACCTACAGCCACTATAGTCCAGTGGTTGGCCACTTCCTGTGCAGCTGTTGGTGTTACCTGAGTGGGCAAGTGAGAACCCCTTTTGGTTTTGGAAGTGGGAACGAGGAACGTTTCCCTGTTGTCAGTGTGCTGGGCCCATCCCTTTGGGAAACTGCTATTGCCATTACTTAACATGGTTGGGCCTCATTTTTGTGCCAAAAAACTGAAAACAAAGCATGTATGTACTTTTTTATTCAAGGATATTCTCCGTGCAAAAGAATGAAAAAGAAAATGCATGGAGATCCGTTCTAGATTTCTTTCCTAATCCTGTTTGTGATGGTGCCCAAATTCAAAATGACTTCACAACCTCTTACCTCCTCTTGGTTCAAGTTTCCTAGTAACTGTAGAATTAAAATATCTCTATTCAGCATTGTCGCCTCACAGCAAGAGGTTCTCCCATTCGATTCTCTGCTGGAGCACCTTCTGTGTGGAGTCTGCATGTCCACCCCACGGTAGAGTGGCGTTTGAAAAACATGCGTGAATGGGTGTGCCTTCGTTGAAGGTTGGGCATCAGGCTGGCACCTTGGCACTGTAAAAAATTGACTGCCAATCATTAGTAGACCGGAGTTCCACTGTGGCGACCCCTAACCGGGAAAAGCCGAAAGAAAAACAACATTCAGACTTCAGATGTTCGTTATGGTTTTGAGTCTGGATCCTATTACCAGTTCCCTGCCTTACCCTTTGGACTATCCAATGCACCAAGAGTGTTCACAAAATGTCTAGTTGTAGTTCATTGCAGGCTACAGGGTATTCACATTTTTCCAAATCTGACTCCTCTCTGCAAAGTATTTTTCAGTGTCAGGAATCTTTCTTGGGTTAGATTTTAAAGCTGTGACTGCAAGAGAACATGCAAAACTCTTGACTTCTTTACACAAGATTGTGTTCCTGGTAAGTCAACTAGGCACCAAAGTTCAAACAGCTTTTCTTCCATTTGAAAAGTAGATCTTTCTGTAGATGTATTTCTAAAGTTTCCTCTCCGACTTTGGTCTCTGAGGGAATACCTCAGGGATTATAAGTCTCATGGCATCCATGAGTCTTGTTTCGCTGGCAAGACTCCACAAGACAAAGATGCAGTGGTATCTGAAATCTCTCTGGTCCCAGCATTAACACCTTTGATCTTTTCAAATCCCAGAGCTGAGGTTTGTCAGCGTAATCTTTTGGTGGATACCACAGATGACCTTTAATCCAGGTCTCCTATTTTCCCTTCCTGCTCCAAAGCAAGTCCATCTCAACACTCTCTGGATTTTGTCTGGAACAGTTTCAGGAGGGATAAAAGTGAGGGGAGGCACAGATGCAAGCACATGCATATCAAGGAGATGTTTGCCCTGATCAAGGCACTTAACACTCTGAACCATCTTTGGTCCATGGGACTTCAAGTGGTTAGAGACAATGCCAGTCGTGGTACATTAACAAGTAAGGGGTGGAATTGGGTCATATCCCCTTTAGAGATTAGCCGTATTGGCTTGGAATGTAGCCTCAAAGCACAATTTCACTCCATAGATATCCTACATTTTGTCAGTACAAAATTGTGTAGAAGACAAGTTGAGCAGGACCAGGGCAGACCCTCAAATAGAAACTAGATTGGGGGGGTTCAGAATGTGATCAGTCTGCAGAGTTCAAGTAGACCTTTTGGCCTCCTCTCTAAATACTCAGCTGGCAAGATTCTGTTCCAGGACTCCACTCATAAAGAATGGGAAGGCAGATGCTTTTTATTTTCCTTGGACAGAAATGTTCCTGTATGCTTTTTTGCAGTTTCCACTAATATCCAGCGCATGTCTGAAGCTTCAGAAGGAAGCCCCTAGATCACTGTGGCAACTCTGTGGTCCAGGCTGCCATGGTTCTCCCTTTTGGAAGTGGCCAGGGGCACTTAAAAGCTTCTCAGACTGGATCTACTCACACAAGGCCAGGGGTGTTTGATACACCCAACCATCAGTCATCTTCAGTTAACTACCTGGATAATAAGTGTGTAAAGGAATTAAGACCATATTTACTGAGGGCATGCAGCAGGTACTAATAGGGGCAAGAAAGCCTGCTTACTAGACAATTGTACATTAGTAAATGGAAAAGTTTTTCTAGCTAGTGCCAACAACATAACCAGCACCCATTCAGGTCTAGCTGTTTTCTGGTTTTACAATATTTGAGTTGTCCTATGGCCTTATTACTCTTAAAGCTACTGCAGCAGTGATCGTTTGAGCATTTACTGTAAGTTTAACTTGCACAACTGTACTATCTATGTAACAAGACGTTTTTACTTTTTCTAAAGCATGCATTTTAATTCTGTGCACTTGCTAACCGTGAATAAGTAGATGTGAAGTTCCATCTCGCCTTTATTCACACTCGTAGGTTGAGCTCGATTGTCTACCAGCTTGTGGCCTACTCCCTATCCTGTGATGCACTGGTGCTTCCCTCAGATCTCGTTTGCCGCTGCAACGTATCGGGAGTGCATAGACAGCTCTGACCAGTAAAAGTTTGATATTTCATTAAAAATCTGAGTTTAGCTTGATCAGTTTTCTAGTAGTTGGATAGTAAGTGCAGTAATACGAAAGAAAAACTTAGCTTTAAACTTAGTGTGTTTTTGCTAGTCGTTGGCTGTTTTTTTTCTAAGCCATTTTTTCCTACAACTCGTTTAAGTTAGAGGGTTGTTTAATCATTTCTCCCTACCCTAGAGTGTTAAGCTTAAGCCCAGGTTTTTAGGGCAGTAGTTCTCGTCCTGTGTTAGATACTGTAGAAGTTAGAGCCCTGTTTTTTTATTAGGGCCATCTTATATAGTACTGTGCGTTTCCCTACTAGTTAGGCATGTACGGTGTTCTTTGCCTTTGAGTTGGATTGCAATTCAGTTAGAGATTAATAGTTTGTCACGTCTCAGCAAGAGACAGCTAAATCTGGATTTAGTGTCCTAAATGTGGACAAAGTCTATAACAGATGGTCACAAAGAATGTTTAGGTGAGGTCCACCTACAGGAGAACTGTGCCATCTGTCATTCCTTTAGCTCTTGTGTTCTTCATGAACATAAGAGCAAGCTAATAGCTAGGGGATTATTGAAGTCCTCTTTCCAGGAATCTTTAGATAAGGACAAATAGGACAAGCCTTCAAAATCCTCCGAAGACTTTGTCTTCGAAGCAGTCTTCTGGGTCGGAGCCAAGAAAGGGTTCTTCTGACTCTAAACAGTCAGACTGCCACCTCAGCTCCATTGCTTTCGGAACTGGAGGTTGTTGCTGTTCATAGGAGCCGGTCCCTGATATTGGAGCCAGCATCTCCTACCTCTCCAATCCTTTAATCAGTGGCCTCTTCTATAGCTTCTTCCTGGTCCTTCAGACTCTCTTATAAGGATGTGGATCATGTGGTGCAGTGGCTTTTCCAGACACCGGCAGTAGCAAGAATTTTGTTGGGGTTAACCCTTGAGGTTTCAGAACAGACTAGGATCCAGCCCATGACATCTGTTCCTCTTCTAATTCGACCCGAGGTTTTGGAGCCAGAGTGTTCAGAGCTGATTGTGGAACCCCCAGAGCAGACACCCTTCCCACGCTAGCCTGTTTCGACTACTCTGATTTCTTCGATGCCAACCTTCGAGTCTAGGAGTCTACACTCACCAGTCAGGTCCAGAGAGGATAGTCGTACCGATCTGTCTGTTCCGACTTGGCTTCTTGGGGCCTCTGCTTGGATGAGTTCAGCCCCTTTCTTGGGCTCTGAGCCCACCGCTTTGGTGCTGGGGAGACTGCCTGTTTCTACGGATCCAGAGGTCCCTTCGGATCTGAGCCTGGGAGCCTTTGATGCCATGAGAAGAGTGTTGTCCCCTCGGGCATCCACATCGGTACCAGTAACCTCCTCCCCTAAAGTGCCTGTCTGCCTCTGCTTCACTGAGCCCTCAAAAGCGTAGAGACCCAGAGCCTCAGGTCACCCCATTGGGTGAGCCCTGCTCTTCAGAGACCTCCCCAGAAGCTCCCACTGAGGAGGTTCCCAGGAAGAGGCTTTACAAGAGGAAGCATCTGGACTCCCCAGAGGAATCCATCACATCGGATACGGACTTAATCGAGTCAGAAGGGACCCCATGGTCCCCCTCTGAAGATAATCTCCTTTGGTGTTCTCTTGGAAATACTGAAACAGAGGGGTGGCTGGAAGCCCATTAACCCTACTGATGAGTCAGTCCTCCTGAAGGCTTTCGGGTCTCAGCCCTCCACCTCTTGGGTGTCTCCGCCTTTTGATAAACTGATAGACCTTGTTTCTCGAAAGGGGTGGGAGTCCCCGGATACCATGGAACCTGTCCCTTGGAAGCTTAATAAATTCATAACGTCACCCCATGACGAGGCTTTCCTTACAAAAGGAGTACCCGTTGATGGTATGGTGGTGGCGGCAGCCACCAAAAAGTTGTCAGACCTTCTACATCTGTTCATCCTTCTAATAGGGATTCTAGGATCATGGACAGATACAGAAACCGCATGTTTAGTTCAGCAGCTTTTGCTCTTCGATCCCTGAACTATCTTGCACATTTTACTAGACTACACAGAGATCTCCTTAAGGAGTTGGGAGATGCTCTACAGGGTGCAGTAGCTGCGGGGGTCTCAGATAAGGTAACATCCCAGCTTGTTACCCTAAATTCCCATATAAACTCCATGTGTCTGGTTTTGTACACAGCTGATGGAACTAGCAGGGCAGCAGCAGGTACAGGAATTGCTCTTAGGAGACACTCCTGGATGCACTTATGTTCCTTTGCAGAGCCCTATAAGTCGTTCTTTAACACCGCCTTTGATGGTTGGTCCCTCTTTGGACTGAAAGTAAGGGAAACTCGTACCAGGTGTGAGCAAGAAAGACTGTCTGCTGTAAGTCCTTTTTTTCCACCCCTACCAGACCTTACCCTAAAGGTTGGAAAAGTGGGAAGATGTGGTTCCGTAAATCCCAAGGAGCTTGCCTTGACACTCGTGGTGAAACCCCCTCTAGAGGCAGAGAAGGGGGTAATAATGGAAGATTCCATCCACGCTGCAGAGGGGGCCCGCAGAATCAGAGTGACAGATCAGTTCTTTGGAAAGCTCTATTGGTGCTCCTGAAAGGAGGCCTATCTGTCCATTTCTGGAGGCAGTTGGACACTTATTTTTGTACCCAGACACCTGGATAAAAATAAAAGACCACTGGGTACAAAGTGTCATATCCAGGGGATACTCAATTCCCTTTGCCAACTCCCACCCCCCCATGAGAAAAATCAGACGTTCCACCCAGTCAACAAGCAACCATAGAAATTGCAAGGTTGCTAGAAAAGTCACCCAACCAGTCCCAGCAGACCAGAGAGAATCCGAAACTTACTCTAGGTTCTTTTTAGTTCCAAAGAAAACTGGATTGGAGACCGATTTTGGATCTCAGCAGATTGAACAAATCTGTCAAAAGTTACAGATGGGCACACTGCAGTCTATCTCCAGGATGTGTACTACCACATAAAAATGGCCAGACCATCCAGGGATCATCTGCGCTTTTGGCTGGAAGCTATTCATTATCAGTTCCGTTCTCTGCCCTTTGGTCTCTCTACAACGCCCAGTGTTCAACTGCATGGCAGTAGTTACAGCTCACCTGAGATGTTTAGGATTCCAGGTGTTTCCATATCTAGATGACTGCCTCTTCATTGCCACCACCCAGCATCAACTTGTACAAGCAAGGGATACAACCTTAAATCTTTGCAGTCAATTGGGTATTACCATAAACTTAGAAAAATCTGCCTCATCACCATCCAGATGTACCATTTTTATAGGAGCAGATCTCAACACCATCTCTGACCGTAAAGCTTCCACCAGAAAGTTTGTGCCCTTCAAGTTCTGAACCTTATCTCAAAACAGAAAGCCCCAGCTTTAACAATGTTCAAAATATTAGGGACAATGGCAGCAATCATTGCCATTCCTTTCGGTCGAATGCATATGCGTATATTGCAATGGCTCCTATTTACACAAAGTTCCTTTCAAGAACTTCCAGTGTCACACCCGATTATAATGAATTCATGCAAGAAGGATCTTCACTCCTATTGCCACTGTGACCATGGATGCCTCCCTGATAGGGTGGAGAGGGCATTTTCAGAGGAGGACAGCCCAAGGCACATGGGAGAAACACGAGGCTACCCATAGATTCCATTTGTGCAGCAGCCACATGTTCTACACCTCATACCTTTATCATTTATTACAAATTGAATAGGGCCTCCAGGGACAGGGCCTTCTTTGGTTCCCCAGTTCTGAGGAATATACTTCTGAGACACCCAAGAAAGATGGTGCTTGGGATGCTAATGCATCAGTGAGAATGAAGGCGAGATAGAACAACTTCACATGAAGTTATGTATTCACCATAATGTTCAATGTGAGTTCATCTCTCATTCATTCACCCACCAGTCTCCCTACCAAGAATTTCTTGAGGACCAGGAAGTTGAGACAAATCTTGGTGATATTTAGTCCTTACCTACTGTATTCTTTTTCTTACCAGGATATTTACCCATCAGTATAGTTGGCAGCAAACAAGATCTGAGAAGCACCAGTGCATCATGGGATAAGTGAGTAGGCCACGGACTGGTTGAAGACCTCGAGCTTTTGCATTTCGCAGAGTCTGAGCCAAGGATAGACTCCGAACCCATCAGTGAGAATGAAGGTGAGATGAACAACTCACATGGAACAATATGGTGAATACATAACTTATTTTGTTACTGGGGGAGCAGTCTCTCTCTAGTAAGGGGGTGTTTCCTGATTGTTACTGGGTGGGGTTTGCTAATCTTGCTTCTCTCCCAGAGTTCAAAGATTCTCTGAGTCTGCCTGGGAGTGGGAGAGTCAAAGATCCCCTATGGTAGAGGCAGTTTAGAGTAGCATGAAAGGTCTTTGCAAGACCGTCTGGATATTAACTCTTCCTATAGTGGTTAAGGTTTTTGTTTTTACTTTTGCTTCTGGGTTTGATTCTTTTCAAAGGTAAGAATTGTTTGAACAGAGGACCAAAGCTATGAGCTGTTAATATGCTCCTTCCTGTGGTCCAGAGTTTGCTGCTTTTGGCATCCATTTGCCTGCTGTCCAACCTTGAGCAAGTCACTTAACCAGGTAGTGTTTTGGGGCATTTGGGGGAAAAATTGGGCTAGGCTTCAGTGGTCTTCAGACTAATTCCTAGTTTAACTGCCCGTAACCTTGAGGGTGAATGGAGGGAAACATTTTAATGGAGTGCAGGAGGTATTCTCACTCTCTTAAAGGGGTGGGGGTGTTTAAGAAATTGCAAAAAGGACGATGTGTAATGAGGTAGCTTGTGAAGGAGGCTCAAACATTGGGTGGCAGATGTCAGGTTTTAGGATGCAGTAGGGTTAAAGGGGGGGGGTCTGTAGATAAACAAAAGTTTCTTACTGAATGCTGACATCGAAAATCCCGGTACACGAAACTGCAAGTGTGGGGGGCTATGCCCCCCCGCTAAATATATATTCCAACTCCGAGATCACACTACAGTGAGGAAAGAGCAAATATTCCCATCTTCACTGTACCGCGAGCTATCAATTGCGTTTTTGGGTTCCAGGATTTTTGCACATGGCGTTAGATTAGATAAACTTTTGTTTATCTAATATAGACCCGGGTTAAAGGGGGGAGTCATAACTGGGTTTGTAATTGTATTGCAGAAAAGTTTAAAGGGCAGGAGAAGTTGTATGAAAGATATGACCCCTATGGTAGATGGTAATAACTCAGATGGAATTCCAAAGTGGAGATTAGCTTTTGTATATAGTCCTAATGATCCAGCATTCTTTCAAGAGGCCTATGAGGTATGGCACATTAAAACTGAAATGGATGGGTCTTTATAATGTGGTAGGCAACTCCAATAAAATTGATAAAACACAGAAGAAATTGGAAAGAGAAGTCTTCACTAAACTGGAGAGAGGCTTGTTGGGTAGATTGGAGAAGGGTTACCCTGTGAGTTTGAGGGGAGAAAGGCAAGCAAGTTGGATAAGATATCTGTAAGGGGTCCTCTGCTGCTGCAAAGATGAGTTGTGTAAAATCTTACCGTAAACATAGATGTCCTCTTCCATGTTACAGTAATTCTCACTGTGGGATCCTCCGCCTCAGGCGACCCGAACATCTGGCTCCTATGCAGAAGCTTAAGATTCGTTGCTGTCCAGTGCTTGGGAAGTCGCATGCAGGCCTATAAACCATGGGCCTTAAATGTGATGTCTGCACGCACAGACCTCAGAACTGACTGCCCAGTCAGACAACAGTCTAAGAAAGAAATGATTGCTTCCAGACAGGGAAAATGTCATGCAGAGAGATAGGTGGGTGGGCAGGAATACTGCAACATAAGAGGACATCTATGGTTATGGTAAGATTTTATGCAACTAATCTGTTGTCCTATTCTCATGCTGCAGTATTTTCACTATGGGAGAGTACCACAGCTCAAAAGAGAAAGGGTGGAGGAAGAAGTAGCAGTCTCCAAGAAACCGTGGAGGATGGCCCTTGCAAATCCTGCTCTGGAGATATTGTCCAACTTATCTTTGAAGGTATGTACAAAGGACCATGTGGCTGCCTCTAGTATTGTAGCCATATCCAGGCCTTTGAGAAAGGCTATTGAAGAGGCCACTGCTCTAGTAGAATGCACTTTAACCTTGTAGAGCAATTCTTTGCCATGAAAAGAGTAACTGAAGGTAATAGTTTTTCGTATCCGGGAAGATAGTCTGGATACAGCTTTACCCAGGGCCCTGGGGTGGAAGGATACAAACAGCTGATTGGACCTTCTAATGCTCTTGGTCTTGTCCAGGTAAAATCTTAGTTGCCTGTGAATATCAAGGGGGCGGAGCGTTCTGTCATTTTGAGGTGAAGAGAGGAAGGTGGGTAATTGAATAGACTGGTTGAGGGACAGTTCCTTGACCACTTCGGGCATGAAGGAAGGGTTGGTGTGAAGTTACCTTGTCTTTGTGGAAGATAGTGTAGGGTGGAGATGCCATGAGTGCTTCAGCTCAGAGACTCCTAGCTGAAGTAAGGGCTACTAACAGGACAGCCTTCCAGGTACATATTTGCAGAGAGGCAGAGGCTGCTGGTTCAAAGGGGGCAGTGGTGAGTCTCCTGTAAGTAGTTCGTCTCAAGAAGGGGGAATAGGTTTTCTAGGTGGTCTGATGTGGAGAACCCCTTTCAGGAATAGTTTGACTTCCAGCCTGGAAAGAAGGGAGGGTCCATAAGTAAGCAGGCTGAAATAGATAAGTGGACTTTCAATGATGAGTATGAAATTCTGGTTTTACAAGCTCACAGGTAAGAACTAGGGGTGCATCTGCTTGGAAGGGGTCTAGTTGCCTTTGAAGACACCAACTGGAGAACCTTTTCCATTTTGAAACTTAGGATCTCCTGGTAGTGGGTTTTCCTGCCTCCTGCCGGATGGATAGCATGTCCTCTGAATACAGGTGTCTGAAGGGGATCAGGAGTTTATTACCCACAAGGTTAGGCTGAGTGTTTCCAGGTATGAATGAATGAGTGATCCCTTCTGTTGTGTGAGCAGGGTCCACCTTGTGAGGCAACTTGTGGTGATTGCCCTTGGCAAGAGATAAGGGGGAACCAATGCTGCCTTGGTCAGTAGGGAGTCGCCAGCAATATATTTAGCTTGTCTTTCTATATTTTCAGTGGGACCTTCTGAATTAGTGGGAAAGCGGGGGGGGGGGGGTCATAAAGGAACAGACTTTTCCAAGAAATTGAAGACATTCACTCTTCATGCTACTGGGGCGGGGGTTCTGGAGCAGAATAGCTGAAGTCTGTTCTGAAGGGAGGCATGCTATTGGGGAGGGGGTTCTGGAGCAGAATAGCTAAAGTTGTCTGTTCTGAGGGGAGGCAAACAGATCTATCTGTGGTGTGCCCCATTGGTGGACAATGTCTAAACACATCTGTGTAACATCCACTTGTGATGAGAGGGATCTGCTGAGGGCATCCGCCTGATGGTAGGCTTGAGATGGAGTGTAGACTACCTGTATTCTGCCATTGTACTGGGCAGCTAACTCCCATGTCTATATTGCAAGCCTGCAGAGTAAATAGGATTTGGTCCCCCTGCTTGTTGTACCACGTCACAGTTGTGTTGTCTGAAGATTTGAACGGAGCTTTCCTGAATTAGAGGAAGGAAGGGCTAGGGCTAGGAGAGCAGTCATTTCCCTCACGATGTGCTTTTTCTAGAGGGATGACTCCCATTGAGCCTGCATGTTGAGACCGTTCATAGTAGCCCCCCACCCTAGGTCTGAGGCATCTGTGTGCATAAATTGCACTGGATTGGTGGGTTGCAGAGGTATGCCTGGATTATGATTTACTTATTGGATCCACCACCTCAGCTTCCATATGGTGATTGTGTTGGGACCAGGCATTTTTTGAATATCACTGGAACCTCATGTGCAGCCTGGCTAGGGGCAGCATAGGAAGTGCATCTGCCGTGAGGCCTAGAAGACTGAAGAACTGCCTGGCAGAAATTTGGTTGGCAAGAAGTAGCTCCTGGAAGAAGCTGTTTAGGGAGTAGACTTTGTCCTGGGGAAGGAAGGCCTTCATCACGTCTGTTCTGCAGCCCGTGAAGGTTTTATCTTGGGTTGGCGTGAGAGAAGAGTTTGTCAGGTTGAAAGTGAACCTCAGGCTCTGAAGCAGGGATATATCGAATTTTAAGTGGATCCTGAGAGTACTTTCCTCTTCTGCTAAAATGAGGTCATCCCAGTAAGGGTAAATTTGTATGCCTTTTGTTCAGCAGTAGGTTACTGATGGGGCTTGACACTTTGTAAAGACACTTAGTTTACTGCCTTACCCTTTGGTTTATCTACTGCACTGTGTGCGGACGGTACAGCAAGGCATAAAAACCTTTAGTCTGCATGGATGGGGGTGTGGAGGTACGTCTCCTTCAGGTCCAAAATGACCATGAACACACTAGGTGGCAGTAGTGGAAGAAGAGTTTGAAGGAATAACATGCTGAAGGAAGGGACCTGCAGGAAGGGGTTTAGCAGGGACCGGACAAGAGTGAGCCTCCAAGGGCCATCCTTTTTTGGTACCAGGAAAAGCCTGGAGTAGGACCCCTGATTTTCTTGGCCTGTGGGGGACCCATTCTATGGTCCCTTGTGAAAGCAGATCTTGGATGATCTGGGGGATTAGATGAGCTGGTTCTTGGTAGGCAAAGGTATTCCTTGTGGAATGGGACTTTCCTGCCAATTTGTAAAGTACCATTTTTCCACTATTGGTAAGACCCAGCGGTCTGAGCTGATATCTTGCCAAATGGGTAGGCAGTGAGAGAGCCCGGGTGGAGAGGGGTAGGTGATTCAGGCATTCATGCATAGTTTCTATCTGGAAAGGGCTGCCTGGGGGTGGGTTGTGAAGAAGCAGTCCTGGGAGATGGAACCTTTCTGAACCCTTTCCTGTGTTTTGAGGAAGAGGCAGATGGGACAGGAGCCCTCCTGACAAAGGTGGGCTTAGCTGGGTAGTTTCTATTAAATTTTGGAATAGGTGAGACCAGTAAATGCTTGAGGTCCTGGAGTTCTTTGCTTTTTTCCTGGAGGCTTTTGAACAGTTCAGCGGACTGCTTGCCAAACAGGAATTTATTAAGGGTGCATCCAAGATTTTGTTTAAAATCAGGGAGTGGCTGTAGTCTGTGCCAGGAATATCAGCGCAGTACAGCAGCTGTGGCAGCAGATCTGGCTGAAGCCTAAGCAGCATCATAGCTGCACTTTATGGAATGACTGGCAACTTTTGCTGCTAAGGAGAGCTTGGATGCAACTTGAAGTTTGGAAGGAGAATCAGGCAAGGAAAGAAAGCAAAGTAGTTGCCTGTGAGACCAAGTGTAGGGCATATTTAACCATGTGGGTCTGAGGGATCACTATGGAATACTGAGACTAAATCCTGAGGACCAGAATCTCGAGAGTGCAGAATCTCTAACATTAAAAAATAAAAAGTAAAACATCCAGCAAACTATTCTAACCTGTGTGCAGGGGCAAGCCCCCCTGCACCCCACACCCCCTGCAACGTAAATATACCAAATCTGAGATCTCACTACAGTGGAGTGAACGGCAAAGTTCCCATTCCGCACTGTACGGCAATCTCCATTCACTACTTTCGAGATTCCGGTCCTCTGGATTTAGAGTCTCTGGATTGTGGAATTTCAGTATTTTGTAGTGATCCTGGGTTTGATAATTGATCACCCCAAAGGCCAGGGTGGAGGCAGTCCATCCATGACCTTACTGTCCTTATCGGATGGCAGAAGGGATGAGGAGGGGATTTGCCTAGATTGTTTATCTGGAGCCATTGCAATGACTGCAGGGTCTGCCATAGGTGGCTTAATGAGGTACTTGTGGTCATCAGACTTTAAAATGTGTCTGGTCTTTTGGGGGCAGGGGGCTGTGATTTAGGGGTCTTGGAGGCTGAGGCAGCTGCATCCCAGGTAAGCTGGAATCACAGATGGGATAGCAGAGGGAGACTCCATCTGTAGCAGTTCAAAGTACCTCTTTTGTACCTTCGTCATCTGAGTGGCATCCCATTTTGAAATACTCCCTCATTTTAGAGATTTCCTTTGGGGAAGCTCTTCAAGTGGGGAGTGTCCTTCCAAGGAATCCTCATCAGGGGAGTAGTACTCCAGGGGAGAAGCTAGCTGGGAGGTGTATATCAGAGATTCATCAGAGGAAGAGAAATCTTCCTCATGAATTTGAGTAGGGGCAAGGAAGTAGCTGAAGCTGGCTGAGAATAGGCAAGGCTGGAGCAATTGAAGCTCTGGGCCTGATGGCCATAAAGGCCTGTAGCAAAGGCTGAAAATGTCCCCATCTGGTTGGTCTTCAGTAGGAGTTTTTAAATGTTTGTTTTTTTTGTTTCCTCCTGAGAGGAGTAGTCATGGAGACTGAAGTAGCAGGCCTGGGAATCTGGTGTTTGGCCTGTGGGGGAGGAGCCCTGTTCTGGCACTGTAGGCGGCTGACTGGTGAAGCTCGGTTCCCCCTTAACATTGGCCAAAGCCAACATCTGTGTAACCTCCTTGGACATGCTGACTGGAGATTCCTGGGTGGCTTCCAGCAAGGTACTTGAAGTCGCCAGGTCATCCGGATGTCCCCTAGACCACAGGTAACTGGCTGGACGTCTGACGTCAGAGTGGCAATAGGCCTTGAAACTTTGACCTTTTTAGGCAGCTCCATCTCGATGACTGATTCTGGTTCCCTCCCTAGGGCTAAATGCTTTAGTCATTGGTTTTCCACAAATAGTTTCAGGGCTGCCAGATGACTGCGTAGGGTTTTTGGGGCGAACAGTTGACATGCTACAGGTTGTATGGTCGTGGGGTTGGCCTAAGTAAAACAAAGCTCATGGGAATCCTTGTGTGGAATCTGGCAGCTGCACTTAATTTCCCCTTTCTAGATGACCTGTGCTGCAAAAGGGAGCCAACAGCAACTTAAGCCCAAGATTGAAATGAAAAAAAAAAATCCCCAATGGGATACTTATCTGAAGATGTCTTCTGAAGCGCGGAGTGAAGTGAGCAAGCTGACGTTAGACTGCTGCAGAGATGTTCTGAGGTCTGTGCATGCAGAAGTCACATTTAAGGCCCATGGTTTATGGCCCTGCATGTGACGTCCCATGCACTTGACAGCAGCCAGGCTTAAGCTTTTGTATAGGAGCCAGATGTTCGGGTCGCCTGAGGCTGAGGATGCCACAGTGAGAATACTGAAACATGAGAAGAGGACCATCGGGTATGGGTTAGGGGATAGGTGTTGATCATGTGCATGTTATAGAATTGAAGGTAATGGAAGATGTCCTACTCTCATGTTGCAGTATTCATTACTGTAGGGAGGTTGCTACTTGCAGCACCGGACATCCGGCCAGTATACAAAAGTCTTAGGAGCAGGGGTACTTATGACATTTCAGAGCCATAAACCGGTATTGGCTATAAAGTTGACGTCTGCACATACTCACTTCAGAGCTTTACTGCCGCAGTGATCTTCGGACTTCTGATCACCAGCTTCGGGAAGCAGTTCACTTGTTTGACTGCTGTCCACTACATACAAGTACCCTTTGGGTTTTTTATCTATTCCTTAGCTTTTCAGACATACATGTCAACTAGAAAGGGGAAATGTGCTTGTGGAAGACTAATTACACACAAGAACATGCACAATAATTGCTTGTTTTGTCTAGGGGAGGCCCATGACCATACATCTTGTGACATTTGTAAATAGTTTGTGCCTAAAACTCGTTGTAGCTATCTGGCAGCTGCTCAAACTCTAGAGCCAGAGACTCCGGCATCTAGCAATGGGGATGGAAGCTGGGGTAGATACCTCTGACGAGCCACCTTGGAAGGCCAAAAATGTTAGGCCCGACACCCATGCTGCACCTCAGGAGTCAGGTGAGACTCTTGAGGGCAGATGTTCAGGGTTCCATCGGATGCCTGTTTCTCAGTTGGAACCGGGAACCATAATGGAACTCAGCCCCACAAAAACACTGAGTACGTCCACTTAGGTTGATCAGCCATCAGTCCCTGATGGTGAGGGGGAACCACGGCTTGTGGCATTGGAGGGGCCTACTCTTGCTTTGTAGTCCTCCCAGATGTCAGCTTCTAAATTCACTCATCCTTCAACTCCCCTGAAGAGAAAACAAAAATTAAAACATACAGAACAGTAATCTGTCCCTGAATGGGACGTTTTTCACCAGAATCTTTTCAGGGCATTCCAGACCCTGCAGTCACAGGTACCTCCACCTGTTCCTACTCCTGTGCAGGCCTTGGAGTCTGAAGAATATTCCTCCTCTAAAGGCTCCCTTACTTATTGCTTTCAAATTGAATCCCCCAAGGACTTCATTACACTTGAGGAAGAGGACTCTGTCCTGAATCTCCAAGGGAAGAATTTTCTTTTTGAGATGCCCTCTCTCTCATGAGAGAACACTTCAAACGGCAGGCCTCCAATGTCTCAAACCAAAAAGAGGTACTTTGAATTACTTCAGCTGGATCAACCCTCACCATTTGCAGTCCCTCCTTTGCTTCCAGCCTTTCAAGATGCCTTTTTGGTTGTTTCACAGGCCCCTGATTCTCAACCCCCAACTTCTAAGTGCCCAGACAGGTTTTATAAAGTTCCTCAGGACACCCAGTCCCTGTTTAAGAACCCCCCCCCCTCCCTGCAGTCTCAGCTGACATTCTCCAGGTAGCTGCCTTCTACCTGTTTGTTCCCTACTGACGAGGACAGCAAGTTTTATGGATAGGGTAGGAAAAAAAGGTCCATTTCTTTCAGTCTTGCCATCAGTCATAAACTGTCAAACCCACATGGCCAGGTTTGTTCTAGACACCCTTTCTAAGGCTGCAGCCCTCTTACCTAATGTGCCAGACTCACCTGCTAAGGCACAACTAAACTCCCTTCTCTCCACTGCCTCACAGGTGGCAAGGCACTACGATGTAGTGGAAACCTTTCCTAAACCTGCAGCTTCAGGCTCTATATTGCGAAGATATTCTTTGGTGAGGCTACAACCTCTCCCTATGGATATACAAACAAAGTTGCTAGATGCACCACTAAATAATAAGGCCCTTTTTGCTGAAGCATCTGCAGAACTCAAATCCCTGCAAGAAAAGGGAAAGAAGTTGCAAAATTTAAAACATTTACTGGTTTCACCTATCCCTAGGTACCATAGAAACTACCTCAAAGGACTACCTTTGTTAGGAGACTGTCTTCTCATTCTGTTCCACCACAGGCTAAAGGACAGAGGCAACCTAGGAAACATTCTACTCCTAGACTCCCTCCCTCCAGTAATACTCCCTTTCAGAGGCAGCCTGACCAGGACAGAACCCCTCAACTGTGACTCTAACCCACTCCCTCTCTCCACCCACGCCCAGTCCCTTTACCTTACCCTCTCCTTACCCTCCTGGTGGAAGATCACTTCAGAGGCCTGGGACCTCTCCATAATTCAAAAATGTTATTTTATGACTTGCTGGGCTCTACCCCCCT
This sequence comes from Protopterus annectens, assembly GCF_019279795.1. Taxonomy (NCBI): domain Eukaryota; kingdom Metazoa; phylum Chordata; order Ceratodontiformes; family Protopteridae; genus Protopterus; species Protopterus annectens. The sequence goes on from NC_056745.1 coordinate 1,381,493,822, forward strand.
TCCAGGGGATACCCCAGCCCCCCTCAAGTCACTCCATCTTTTCCCCTCTATTCTGGATCAGCTTCAAGACCAGGTCACCATAGGGTCCCAGCACACAAGCTAAACAAGTGATTTTACTCTGATGTTTCTGGTCCCAAGAAAAGATGGTCGTTGGAGACCAATTCTAGATTTGTCCATACTCTGCCTTTATTTCAAGGTTCCCACCTTCAGAATGCTCACCTTGCAGCTGCTGTTGCCCTTTATTCCCCACCAAGGCCTTTATGGTATCCCTGGATCTGAAGGACACCTACCTTCACATTCCTATTCCCCCTGCGACAGAAAATTCCTACATTTCTCAGTAGGCTCCTTGCATTTTCAATTTTCTGCATTATCTTTTGGGCTCTCCACAGCCCCCAAAGTGTTCACAAAGTGCCTAGCACCAATGATTACCCACCACAGAACACCGGGCATTCAAATATACTCCTATCTAGACGACCTGTTAATACTTCACCAGGACCTTCACACCCTGTAATATCTACTCCTGGTGATCAGAACCCTGACAAACCTAGGGTTCACTGAGAGCCATGAGAAATCCCACCTGACCCCTGCAAAAGGCCTAGTCTTTCTAGGGTGCAGGATAAGAACTGACGAGATGACAGCCTTCATCCCCTGGTAGAAGACATTGGTCTTTACCTCCAGAAGCTTCTCTCTTCCAACACTTTCAGCCAGAGAATTCCTGAGAGTCCTGGGACACATGACATCCTTGATGCCAATGCTCCCTCTGGCAAGGCTGCACATGAGGAGGATCCAGTGGGTACTAAAGACATGGAATCATTCTCCTCTGGATATCTCCCTCCCCTTACTACCATGCCTGAAAAGAGTTGGAATGGTGGATTACAGCCATCAGTCTCAACCAGGGCATACCCTTGCAGTTATCTCCACTCGCAGCAAATCTTCACAGATGCTTCAGACCTGGGTTTGGGGGGCAGTTTTACACCACCAGCAAAAGCAAAGTGAAGGGAGAGTGGTCTCTGCTAAGGCAAAGGGATCACATCAACATACCAGGTTAGGGCCCTTTACTTGGTGCTACAGGTCTTCTAACCAGCCCTCCTACCAGGCACCTTGAAAGTCACAGACAATGACTGTCTTGTAATAATAAGCAAGAGGGGACAAGGTCTTGCCCTCTGCAGCCTTAACCGTACAGATTTGGTCTCTTTCCTCATCTCTGCAAATTCACCTTCAAGCAGTTTGCATTTTTTCACCAGAGAATGTTATGGCAGACAGCATCATCAGAACCTCTCTTGAATGGATGCTGCACAGAGGTGTTCCTAGATTTTGTATAAAAGTGGAGTATTCCTCAGGCAGACCTGTTTGCTTCCTCCCAGAACAGGCAGATGCCTCTGTTTTGTACGAGGGATCCACATCCCCAGCCTGGAAGTCTCTTGAGTGGCGATGTATCTGTGCCCCCCCCCTTTGCACGGATTCAGAAGGTCCTCCTGAAGATTCAGAGGGACAAACCAAAAATCCTGCTGGTGACTCCCTTTCTGCCATGACAGGATTGGTTTCCCCTTCATCTACCTAGCCAAAGGTAATCATCACAGTTTACCCCACAGTCTAGACCTACTCATACAAGACAAGGGAGGTCCTTAATACACCCTCAGGTGAGCAATGTCATGCTCACTTTATGGGTGATAGGGTTCTGATCCCCTTCAGGCACCTATACACAGAGGATGTACTCTATCTCCTGCAGGAGGCAAGGAAACCCAGTACCAGGAGAAATTGTGGCAAAATGGAAAAGATTCTGTAGGTGGTGTCCTAAGATAACAGGACCCTTTACTCACTCCTGTACCCATGGTCCTTTCTTACTTGTGTGAGCTTCTCCATTCAGGACTAACATACTCTTCTGTTAAGGTCCACTTATCTGCCATTTCTGCTAGTCTTCCTTTGGTACCTCCTCTGGCATCCAGATTAGAGGTTAAGCACTTTAAAAGGGGTCCTCCATATTAGACACCCCCCCTGCAAACCAATACCTTCTCCCCACATGGAACCTAAATTTTGTCCTGGAAAATCTCACTTTACCTCCTTTTGAGCCAGCCCACTCTGCTTCACTGAAGGTATGTACCTGGAAAGCAGTACTGTCAGTGGCCCTCTCATCTGCCAGGAGGGTATCTGAAATCCAAGCCCTGATGACCATCCCTCCTTGCCTCATCTTCCATAAAGGCAGGGTCTCCCTCCGGACTTGACCCTTCCTTCATGCTTAAGGTGGTTAATGAGCTATCCATGAATGAGACCATTAACTTTCCCATTTTCCCTCAACCTCAAAATTCTTCTGAAAGAACTCTACATTCACTAGATGTCCACAGACAACTCTGGTGTTATCTGGACAAGACCAAACCAATTAGATTGCCTGACCAGCTATTTGTCTCCTTTCACCCAAGGGCCTTGAAGGTAGTTCCTAAACAGACCATCTCTTCAGGCATATCTAAAGTGGTCTCTGCATGCTACTCGTTTCATGGCAAAACACTACCTTGAAAGTGTGAGGGCTCAGTCCACTAGAGCAGCTGCCTCTTCAGCTGCTTTCTTCAAGGGGGGGGTAGAATATGCTTCTTTCCTAGCTGCTGCTGCCTGGTCATCAGTCCATACCTTTACCAGACATTGAAAACTAGTTTTGGCTTTTAGGGCCAGAAGCGGTTTTGCTAGGTCTATTCTACATGGCCTAATAAACCAGGACCTCATCCCTCCTCCCAAGCTCATACATAGAGCTTTGGTACTCTTCCTACAGTAATGAATACTGCAACATGAGAGTAGGACATAGAACAGTGTAAGAACTTACCATAACCTTAGATGTCTTTCTTCCATGTTGCGGTATTCAGTCTCACCCTCCTAGCCCCTCTTTACCTGTTCAAGCATTTGAGGGGACAGATTTCTCAACATCTGCCGAACCTTAGCATCAGGCACATGCCTCCATGAGGCACCCTTTGGCCTGGTATTACATGTGGGTCTGAAAAGCTTCCTCCTTCCTCTTCATTGCTTCCAGGTATAGCCTACTGTATGTGGCAGTCAGTTCTAAAGTGCGTACGTGCAGATGTCACCTTTATAGCCAATGTCTGTTTATGGCTCTGACATCAAACATCGCACGTACCCCAGCTCCTAAGACTTTGGTATACTGGGCAGATATCCGGTGCTGCAGGCAGCAGCCTCCCTACAGTAATGAATGCTGCAACATGGAAGAGGAGGACATCTAAGGTTATGGTTAGTTCTTACTAAAACTATTTTTATATAAACTTCTTGAAAATGAGGGGCTTAAGGGGGCTGGCTTTTATACAGATATCACACAAGGAAGTTGGAATAACTCATTGGTTTAGGGGAATAAGGCTAATTGGACTAATTGGAGAGGGGAGGATAGGAATGTGGAGGATATGTGTTGCATGGAATAGGTAGGAGTTAAGTTTTGTAGTTGGACTAAATATGAAGAAATGCAGACTAAAAAGTGAGTAGCTGCATTTTAGACAGTTAAAGATGGCAATTAAGACCTGGCTTATAAGGAGTGATGCAGTCTATTCAGGGTGAAGCTTTGACAAACCCTTCCGTTGAAAAGGGGATCTGGAGTGTGTAAAGATTTGAATTAGGCTGAAAGAAGAAATATGGTGGATCAATGGCATGGTTTAGGAAAGGATGGGGAAAACGGTGGAAGGTGTAACATTTTCTAAGGAGTAGGAAGAGAGTTATGCCGAAGATGCCTACATTGAAATATGTTCCTCTGATATGGGATCAGTATATGAGGTGGATACTTAGAAGGTACAGAAAATTAGAGGGATTGTTACAGTGCTGTTGGGGTGGGGGCAGCAGGAAATAACATTTTGGGAGAGTCAGATGGTGTTTGGATTAAGGGCATAGACTGGTTAGTGATTTTTGATGAGGATTTAAAGGTTGGCCTTTCTGTTGGGTATAGGGATGATTGGGAGGTACAGAGAGGATTAGAAACTTCAGATTGTTTATGGATGGATTGGCGAGTAGTATAGCAAAAAGAGCTTTGAGTGGATGAAGGAAATGGAGGGATGGTTAATAGAACATAACACGAGTGCTGGAGGCACAAAACGGTAGAATAGACTAAAGTGACCACATGCAGGAAGGTGGTATTGGATCCAGGAATGAGTAATGGGTGAATTGGTCAATTAAAAATACATTTTCTCGTTTAGATGTTTTAATGGGTGGTGCAGTTGAGAGGAGGGTGTTTCATTTATATTTGCATTTATTAACCAGAGTAGAGCACTAATCTTAAAGTTTTTTTCCCGTCTGTCCGCTGATGCTGTCTGGTTAAGAGACTTGGTAGTCACACAAATAGTGGAGGCTGAGGGAATCAAACCTTGGATTACAGGAGGCTGCTCATTAACAGCTTCTTAATCTCCTGCACCAGCTACCAGACAAAAGGGTTGGGGATCGAGAACTGCTTTGTATTGCGACATGTTTAGAATTGTTTTTGCAAATGTTATACAGATATCTATTGTGAATTGTGATTTCTACAGTTTGTATGACTGTAGTACTTTACTATTACCCTTGTCATATTCGTACTTGGGTGATGAGGCTTGTACCTTGGTGATGTGGCAGACTCTAGTCCCCGAGAGGCAGTTGACCGTTGCCTTGTTGCTCAGCCTTGAGTACTGAACGGTGAAGTCACTAGTACTTTACCATGGTGAGTGTACTAGTCTTGTGGCCTAATGGAGCTTGGCCAGACTGCCCTGACTCTTGTCTCTGGTGCTGTAAATGGTATGGAATGGGAATTAGTGTTTTGCTGACACTTGTCTGCAGTTCATATGCCTTGTGCCGTGTCATGAAGTTTTTTTCTGGGTTAGTAAGTGATTATTGAAGCATTTCAGTATGGGAAGGTTTTGTTTTTGCATTATATGTATATTAATATTGGTAATTAGTTTGACAGGTTTAGCTCCAGCTGTAATAAGTGTTTGCACTTCACACTTCTGAAGTAGTTTTGTTGTAGTAGCAAATGGTTGTCATTAAGCAAGTGGCAGCTTATTGCCCTAGGATACTTGGTTCTAGAAGGCTGGCAATGCAAGGGGAAGACGGGCTGTGTGGACCCACAGTAAATTTAGATCCCAGGTGGCATGCAGTACATATTATGGAATTTGACCCTTTGTCTCTACCCCAAGTGTGAGGGGGAGTTGTGGGCGAACATAAAGCGAGATTAAAGCAATGCCAACACTGCAACACAATATCATATAGCATAATAAGTATCTTGCATACGTCTTAGTGTCATTTTATTGGGGATTTGGTCCTTTGTTTCCCTTGTCTTATTCTGCTCTTGTATTATACAAACCAGCTTTAACTACGCTTACCACGATGTCTGATGCCAACATTTTTTTAATTATCTATGTTAAATTATCACTTAAGACATAGGCATGCATGGAAAACAAATCTATATGTACAGTTTTCATTTAAGAACACAGTACACTGCATTTGTTTTCTTTGCAACTCTTTTAGTCCAACAGCAGATTGCTCACTTGCTGTATTCTATTAAACTTTACTCCTTATCCTGAACATTTTGTATGTATTGTACCCACAAATTCTACTTATTGCTATGTAATTGGCTTCTTCCTATTTCTAAATATGCCAGTTCCAGTTTTATCTCTTACAATATTCAGTAATTAAAATGTTTTAATTTCGATTTCCATTTTCTAGTAATTGCTTTTTGGCAGCCAATAGAATGTAAGACCTTACTGTGTCTAGGCATTTCAGATCCTGTGTCTTGGTTAAAAATTATTTCCTTTGAGTTATTTGTTCCCCCAATATTTCTAATGGGGTGTGTTTTGGGGAATTTTTAAAATCTACCAGTTCATTACAATCCCAAAAATGTTCCAATTACCTGTTTCTTCCCCATCACACCTCCAACATTTGCCGTCTACTAGAGGAAAAATTCTTTTGAAGTTTACCTAGGATATAAAAATACCTATCCAAAAAAATTCTAAACTTTCTGGACTTGGTTACATACTCTGGAATCTTGCCCATGTCCTCCCATTGTCTGATAAAATTGCTTTTCCTATATCTCCCCATTTTCCCAACCTCTGATTCTTTATCATACAGTATTTGGTATGCCGTATTAATTTTCCCTTTTTGCACAGTAGCTAAAAATCCTACCAGGGCAGGTTTTTCACTTGGGACTCCGCCTTTCTCTTTGCTTGTACTTGGATATCGGTTCCTGATAGGAAAAGTAGTGTTTTACCTGCAGTTCCAACTTCTTGACCCCCTTCCATTCTTTTAACTTTCCCTCATTATTTACTCCCTGTATCTTGGATCTTCTGCCAAGTTTTCTCCAGTAATTTCCAACTCCCTGAATATTTTCTGAACCTCTGCTTGCAGTCATCCCTATTGGCAAAATTTTCTCCAGTCCAGTGCTGGCTTAGTTCTAAGAGTAGTTTGTACATTGTTATAAATATAATCTATGTGGTTGTTCTCTTATCTGCATCCAGAATCCCAATGTGCCCTTAATTCTTTAACCCCCCCCCCATTAATCATACCTTTCCATTTTTAATTCCACTTTGTGTTAAATATATTATCTGTAACTGTGTAGGTTGATATCCCATTAAATCAAATAATCCTCAAATACCATGTTCTGTTGAATCAGCTTATGCCACTTAACTCTTGTGCTCTTGCCCTTCCAGATAAATTCATTTAACTCTATTATTGACCATTTTTTTTCTGGTTGATAAAAAAAGAAAATATGCCTAATCCATATGTAAAACTAAAGGGACTGAAAATTTAAGCATTTTCACTGCTTGTTTAGTCTGTTCCCATATATCCTTACCTGCCATAACAGAAATCTTACTCCATACTCCTAAATACTTCATTTTATTGTGTCCCCATAAATGTGTATTGCTGATCCATTTCCTGACTGGGTATATAATTTATGGGTATAGCCTTTGTTTTATCTTCATTAGTCTTGTATCCAGGAAAGACTTGAAACCATCTCAAAATGTTTCACAACACCGAAGTGTCCTTTTCTGGATTTAGCAAGTACAAACTATCTGCAGATAAAGCCAGATTTTCTTGATAACCATAGCAGTTATATCTTTGAATTGCTGAATCCCTTATTTTCGCTGCCAATGGCTCTAAATATAAAGCAAATAAAACCGAAGACAGCCCTGCCTGGTTCCTTTGTTCAAACATGACTTATTAAAGATGATCCTTCATATATCCTCCTAATTAACCTTATTGTCAGGGGATGCAGATGCTTCCATTGCCCTACTCATAAAATCCCAGTTTGTGAATGCTTTCTTTACATAGACTAGCCTACAACTGCAGTATTTTCTTACATGCTGCTTCATCTGGATCATCATTCTTCTCTTCATGGCAAATGTTTGCCTTCTCCCCATATAACCACATTGATACATATCTCTCAATTTTGGAAACACCTTTGCCACTCTTAGCTAGTATAGATGTAAACACTTTATTAATCATGTCTTAAAATTGAAATGCATCTATATGACTGGGTCTGGTGGTTCTTTATCCTCTTTGGGTTAATACAGCCACCAGAGCTTTCTTCCAATATGCTGGTGCTTACCCTTCTTTTAAAATACTATTTAAAATCTTCCAGATCTTTATTACTTTCCTCCTGACTTCCAGGTATCCACAGGAACACCATCTGTTCCTGGAGACTTCCTTACTTGATTGTACATCATTTTTGTCATGTCCTCTTTATTTTAATGGTTCTTGAGCCTTATTTGAGCCTTATCTTGCTCTAACCTTGGCATAATTGTCTTCCATAAATATTTCCAATTCTGCTCTTTTTTGGTTTTCACATTCCTTTGCTTTATACAGATTTTCATAAAATTTCCAAAATATATTTAATACCGCTGTGGTTACTTATCATATAATCTCTAATTTTGATAAAAACCCTAAGTCATTGTGCTAAGTTTTTGTGCTCTGGAGCCGAGCAACAGTTTATTTAACATTTGTTGACCGGGAATGTCCGACTAGGTTCCACAGAGCCTGTTTTCAGCGGAGGCCCTGGGAGAAATGCTCCAGATGCATGTCTTTGGAATGTGGGAGAAAACCGGAGTACCCGGAGGAAACCCACGCGAACACAGGGAGAACATGCAAACTCCACACAGAAGGCACCCCAGCCGAGAATCGAACCAGAGAACCTCTTGCTGTGAGGTGACAATGTTAACCAGTGCACCACTGTGCCGCCCTTTTTGTTTGCAGTCTTTTTAAACTCCTGCATATTATCCAAATCCTCCCTTATTTTCTCTTTGGCGCTGTGCAGTTACTTTTCCTTGTTTTGCGAGGTTACCCTTATTTTGCATGACTTTAACAGTGTTCAGCCACTCTAAATATTTCCTATTTCTTTATCATCTCTTATTTCTACCCTATTTTTCATGTTCGTGGTCTTGAGACCACGGTGCCGATAGGAGAGCCTGTTCCTCGGACCCAGTACTCTCCCACGGCAGATTGATTATTTGGGCAACAATATAGCTCTTTTTTGAACGGCCTGATTCTCCATTGGGGATATCAACTCTATCTTCAGAAACCTCTCAGAACTGGATGTGGTGCATCTTTTGGATCAGCTGCTAATGGCCAGACAGTTTAACACCTTCCTGAACTCTCCTCCCAACTGGAGTTGGGAGTTTTTTCCACAGACTCCTGCATATTTTCCTCCTTTGACCTCTTTGCAGGCATTGACGCACTCTGCACTGATGCCTATTTTGGTTCCCACTTCAGTTCCACTGGTGGACCTCACTGTAGTTCCGGAGCGGACCCTTTGGTCTTTAGCTGACTCTGAGCCATCCTTAGGATCGTGACTGGACTTGCCAGCACCAGGACCCCTAGTACGATGCAGATTTTTTTTTTCTCTATGGTGCAATCTGCTACAGTTCTGGGAGTCTTCACAGTACTTAGTCCTCTTGTGGCTCCTCCTTTGGGAGTGGGCCTGTTGGAGCGGTGTGTGACCCCAGTTCTGAGGTTGTCCTCCTTGGTTCTGGGCTCCTATCCCTCTTCAGGCGGGCCAGCTTTCCAAGCGATGGAGAGGGCCCTTGTCTCTGTAGACAAACCATTGGCATTAGAATACCAGATATGTCCTCCGACTGAACCACAGCTGAAAGACCACCACATCGGGATATCTAGCACAAGAGCCTCAAGATACCCTAACGCAGGGCGCCTTCTCTTAGGGGTCCTCGTCAGAAGCTCCCTGCTGAAGAGGTACCACGTAAGAGATCGTGCAAGAGGAAGCACGTGAACTCCCCCGAAGAGTCCCTCCCCAAAGATGTGGGCTACGATGAAGGGGAGGGGTTCCCCACGGTCGCCCACTGAGGATGTCTCCTTTGGAGACGTACTGGAAATTTTAAAGCAGCGGGAGACTGGAAACCCTCCAAACCTTCCTCTGAAGAGTCTGTATTCTTGCAGGCTTTGTACTTGACCCTCTTCTTGGGTAACCCTGCTTGCAGACGAACTAGTCCAACTCATCGTGCAGCGTGCATGGAAGAGTCCTGATACTATTGAACCAATCCCTCAAAGACCAGACAATCTTGTCCATACTGGTCCAAAGGCCTACCAGTAGATGCTATGGTGGTGGTGGCAGCCTCTAGGAAGGAGCTCTCTGAGGAGAGCCAGACTGTCCTCCCCCCAAACAGGGAGTCTCTGGCAATGGACAAGTTAGGGAAGTGAGTTTGCGTCATTGACCTTTGCCATTCGGTCCTTGAATTACTTGGCAAACTTTGAGGCTTCAGACACACCTAATCCCGGAACTCGTTGGAACCTTAGCAGGAACCGTTTCTGACTAGGTGCGGGACAAAGTTGCCTCGCAGCCTGCGAACCTGGAATCTATATCCAATTCATCCATGCGGTTAATCTCGCACGCTACTGAAGGGGGGTGGCTAGAGCTGCGGGTTCAGAATGGTCATGAGACGTCATGCTTAGATGTCTTTGTGGACCCTTTTAAGTCATCCTTAACGCTCCAGTGGAAGCTTCCCTTTTTGGCCCAAAAGTAAAAGGCACATTAGCCAGGTGTGAGAAGGACAGCAAGACCCTGTCTGCTGTGGGGGGTTAAAGAATTAAGGACACAGTGTGATTCTGGATGCAGATATGAGAACAACCACATAGAATATTATATTTATAATGGTGCACAAACTACTCTTAGAATTAAGCCAGCACTGGACTGGAGAAAGTAAATTTTGCCAGTAGGAATGACTGCGTCACGAGTGGCCCCTCAATTCAACCATAATGGCGAAGATCTTCAGCTGCTGGGGTTGGCCTTGCTGCAACCTGTTCATGCCTCTAGCAAATCACAAATGCAGCAGCTACTTTGCCCTAATTCCCCTGCAGGAGTCGTCCCTGAGGGATGTTCTAATACACTATTGGCCCACGGGACTTCTGTATACTTTCCTTCCCCTTCCCCTGCTCCCTCAGTTTCTAAAGAAGGCCCTTTGGCTGAGAAGCAGAGTAATCCTCAATGCATCCTCCTGGCACCAACAAATCTGGTTCCCCTTCCTTTGGCATCACCTAGTATGCCAACCATGGATTCTGGATCCAACTGTGGAATTAATCTCACACCCACAGGGGTTGATTCACCCAAACATATCCAGTCTCAAGCTGACAGCTTGGTTTCTCCACTTCCAGTAATTACCAGGCAGGTTCATAGGTTTATACTAGGCTATCTGCCCTAAGGCATTTATAAGCCTAGCCCAAAGTTATGTGGCTTACGTCACCCCTTATGTTAGAAATAATGTGCCCATTAGTTTGTTGTGCCTCTGTCCAGCAGTGACACAGAGATGATTCCCGGGGTAAACCTACGATCTCCCATCCACCGGTCAAGATTTCTCTTGAACAGAGCCAGCGAGGTGTTCTGCCTCACATGGACCGGGATTTTATTCCACAGCATGGGGAGTCTCTGGGTGATAAATCTATCCCTCCAGCACGTCCTATTTATATCCGTGCTAAGCAGAATAACCTTACCTCCCAGTACATATCATTCTTCTGGCTTCACATAATCCACCAGAAAAATCTATTTTAGCAAGTGGAAGAGGTTCCTTATTTGGTTCAGACAGAGAACTGGACCCTAGCTCTGCTCCTGTTAGTGTAGTTTTGGATGGTCAGGTCTTCATTCAGGAGCAGCAGCCTCCACCATTAGAGTACATTTGACTGCCATCTCAAACATCCATAATGGATTCCAAGACTCCTCATTAATGTCCCATCATCTTGTAAAACCTTCTTGAAAGGGGTCTTGCATATCAGACCACCTTTCAAAGAACTGATAGAACCTTGGAGTCTAACACTAGTACTGCAATCCCTGACATAGCACATTTTGAACCTGCTGCCTCTTGAGATATAACATTCTTATCCTGGAAATACCTATTTTTAGTAGCCATCACCTCCGCAAGCTGCACATCCAAGCTCCAGGCCTTGTGCATAAAGTGCCCTTACATGGCCTTCCATAAGGACAGAATATTGCTCTGGACTAACCCTTCTTTCCTGCCCAAAATTATCTCAGAATTGACAACCAGACCATTGACTTTACCAGTCTTTTTTCCAAATTACTCAAAGGAGAATTGTGCCTTCATTTGCTGGATGTACATAGACAATTACTATTTTATCTGGACAGAAATAAATCTGTATGCAAGTCAGACCAGTTTTGTTTCTTGTTCAGGTCCTAAATTGGGAAACTGTTTCTAAAGTAACCTTATCTAAGTGGTTGAGAAATTGCATATGTTTTGTCTACCAACATAATCAAGTTCCTCTAACAAACAGTCAAAGCACACTCCAACAGATCAGTGGCAACCTCTATAGCTTTTCACTCAAGGGCTTCAATGGATATCTGTGTGGCTGCAATACCTATCACTCATTACAAATTGAATTTGGTCTCCAAGGGGGAGAGAATCCTTTGGTTCAATGGTATTCAGGAACATGCTTCCATAAGGGCCCCCCAGGACATAAAGTAGCTAGGGACTCTGTCCCATCAGTAAGGACTGATTGAAGATTAACATAATCAGATAAAGAAGTTATGTTCTTGCCATAACGTTCCATCTGTGATGTTCATCTTCATTCATTATGTCCCACCCTCCCTCCCCGTCCAAGGGGCTTCTGGAGGTCTGGATTTGGTCCAAATCCTACATTAGGGGACCTGCTCAAAGTCTCTACTTTCTTTATTATGGGCAAACTCTGAGGTAACAGGGAGAGGGACACCATGGGTAAAGCTTAGCTCAACAGTTTTTTGGCTGAAACGAGCTTGTTATAAGGCCGACTTGGTTCCGAGGACAGAACCAACACTCATCAGTAATGAATGAATGAGGAACACAGATGGAACATTATGGTAAGAGCATGACTTTTTTTTTGCACACTACATTTCTTAATTTAATTCAGTATGCTTTCATTTCTCTGTACCTGAAAGGTGTTTACATTCCAAGAAAGTATGGTTGGACTAGCAATTATATTAAAAAAGCTGCTATTCCCACTTGCTATATAGGACTACTTTTTTGGAATGTGCATTTCCACCTTTTTTTTTTTTTTTTTTACATGCGCACACTTTTTCCCAGGCTGATCCTTTATACCGTTTTCCATTTAAACTGGTTACATTTTTCAAGACTTTGCTGTAATGAAAATCTTCAAAAAACTAAATACATTTTAAGAACAACCCCTTCCCCTATTAACTTAGAACACACAAAACTATGTACATGTTAAACTGTTTAACCCTTCTGATAGGAACAGTTGCTCAAAATCAATGACAAGCATTCTCTAATCTAAAATTAAGGTTACCGATGCTAAAATACATGTTACAGCCTGTTTCCACATAAACTGATTGCTGTTGCTTTCTAAGTTCTGTTCCCATCCCAGAGCTGAAAATCAGCTTGCGTACTTACAGAAAACACAACTTTTAGCCCTGAGGAAAAGTGCAGTAGCTACCTTAAACTAAATTGCTCACTGTTTTATTAAATTCATTAAAGTTAAGGCTGCTAGGAGCATACCATCTTATTCACTTTCCATAATTTCAGACTTTCTGTTTTATTGAATTGCTTGCCATTGTACCTTTTAATTTTGCATTTCCCAGAGCAAATTTTCAGAACTCTCAAGATTGCTTGCACCTGCAGAGAGCTTGACCCCATGTTAAAGTTATCAGTGAGGAAGAAAGGAACTAAGTGGCGCATATGCATGAAAGAATCTTTGTAAATTTTACTGAGAACACAGTGTAGAAAATTATCCTAATTTTTGTCAGCTGCAAAACTCATGTCTGTCAAGTACAGTTGTGCAAAATCTTACCATAACTGTAGATGTCCGTGCCTTCACCGCTGCAGTATTCATTATTTATGGGAGCATGCCAAAACTCAAGAAGAAACTTGGGAGTAGGAAGCAGCAGTATAGCCTTCTAAGAAACAATGAAAAAACAGCTGTAGCCCTGAAGATACTGTCCAACTTGAGAATGTTTGGTAAAGGTTTGCATAGAAGTCCAGGTAGCTGCTTCAAGAATGAAATTAGTGTCTGAACCCTTGAAAAAAAAGCACCAGAAGAAGCCATAGCTCTAGTAGAATGAGCCTTTACAGCAGGAAGACTCTCTCCATGAAAATTGTAACAAAAAGAAATAGCCTTTGAAATCCAGGTAGAAAGTTTGCTTGGAAACAGCCAATCCTAAAGACCTAGGATGAAAGGAAACCAACTGATCAGGCTTTCTGATAACTTGTCTGATCCAAATAAAATCTGAGCTGTTTATGCACATCTAAGGTATGTAGCCCCTTCTCACTATCATTGTGGAGGGGGGGGGGGCAGATTAATAGATTGCCAACTCAACCACCTAGGGCATAAAAGGATTAGTACACAAGGACACCCTGTCCTCATGAAATATCAAAAAAGTGGACAAGCCATGTGGAGCTAACAAAAGAACTGTCTTCCAAGAACAATATTGCAAGGAAGCTGAAACAGCAGGCTCAAAAGGAGCCAGAGTCAATTTCTCCAGAATTAAATTAAGATACCAGAGAGGAGGAACAGGCTTCCTGTGAGGTCTAACATTAAGGACACCTTTAAGAAATTGCTTAGCCTCAAATCTAGAAGCTAATGGGGGGTTAAAAGGCAGAGAAGCAGAGCTGATAAGTGGGGCTTTAATAGAATAGGCCAAACCAGCATTGAGCAACTCACAAATGAGAGATAACTAAAGGAACATCCACAGTAAGTGGGTCCAGGTCACAAGAAAGACAAATAGAAAGCTTCTTCCATTTAGATAAGTCTGCTTTTCTAGTAGGTTTCCTGGCCACCTGCAGGACTTGCAGCACTTCCTCAGAAAAAAGGTGTCTGAGGGATCAAAACCCTATCACCCACAGTGTCAGCTGAAGCGTGGACAGGTGGGGATGGATTAGAGCCCTTGGTTTGTGTGAGTAGATCCACCTTGTGAGGTAACTTGTGATTTACCCAGATACACAAGTAGAGGAAACCAGTGCTGTTGTGGCCAGAAGGGAGTCACCAACAAGATTTTGGGAGCATCCTGTTGAATTTTAAGGACTCTCGGAATGAGAGAAGGGGAGGGAATACATAAAGAAACATCCTCTTCCAAGAAAATGAGAGGGCGTCCACTTTCCATACCAGAGGACTTGAGACTCTGGCACAAAACAGAGGATGTCTGAGAGTGGAGGCTGAGATCCACCTGAGGAGTTCCCCACTGGTCAATGTCAAACACATCCCTGTGAAGCATCCATTTGTGGGCTTGAGTGAAGGAGCTTCTCAGTGTCTGGCACAATGTTCTGATCTGAAGGAATATAAACTGCCTAAAGAGTCACTTGACAGCCAGATCCATACTAGAAGTGCCAGCCGGCAAAGAAGGTAAGATCTTGACCCCCCCACCGCCGCCCCATTTGTTATACCACATAACTGTGGTATTGCCTGTGAATACCATGAGAGGCTCCCGAGAGGATGATGAAAGGCCTGAAGAGCCAGCATAAGAGCTCTCATCTCTGACATTGTCGTGCTCCTGCTGATGAGGCGACCACAGACTCTGAACCTTCAGGGAGCCAAATGTTACTCCCCATCCCACATCTGAAGCATCTGTGAACAGATCCTGACGGAAGAGGATGATTAAAAGGGAGCCCTGGATACAGAGACAACTGCTGAATCCACCACAGACCTTTCTTCATGAGAGAAGAACTAAAGTGTAGAGGATGTGTATATTGAAGCCACATTGACTTTGGAAACCACTGGAACTTCATGTGAAGTTTGGCCAGAGGAAGCATCGTAATGATAGTAGCCATGAACCCCAGAGCTCTGAGAAACTCCCTGGCTGTAATGGAGGCCAGGGAAAGAGTTTGAAATTAAGAAATGAGAGTTAAGGCCTTTGGAGGAGGCAGGGATGCTAGCATTGGTGCCATGTGAATCTGCAACGCAGAAAGACATGATCTTGAGAAGTCAGGGAAGACTTTTTGAAGTTTATCCTGAACACAGACGTTGGAGAGCAATGGTCAAAGATTTTGCAAAAGGATCTCTGGAGAGGATGCCTGAATCAGCAGTTCGTCCAAGTAAGGAAATATTTGGCTCCCTTGAAGCCTGCAAAAAGCAATCATGGGAGCAAGGTGTTTGGCGAACACCCTTTTGGGCAGTAGAAAAGTAGAAAGGCCAAAGGGCAAAGCACAGAACTGAATGCCAGGAAACAGAAAAATGCAAAAACCTAAAGAGGATTGAATGGAATATGGAGATAAGCATCCTTGAGATCCAGAGACTCCAGAAAGGCCTGAGGTAGCAAGAGGAGTCTGAAGGGACAACATCCGAAAGGAAGGCACCTTCTGAAAAATGTTTAGATGAGAGAGGTCTAAAATCAGTCACAAAGTACCTTTTCTGAACACTAAACGTTCTTGAATAAAACCCTTACCCCTTTGGGACACAAGTATTTCTTGAGTAGTACAAAACCACAGAAACCAAATTAAAATTTACAAAATAACGAACAGCCAGAGATCCAATGAACATGATTTAATGAACAAACTCTAGCACCTCTGCTCACAAGCCTTCTCGGAGATCCTGAAACGGGAGAGCTCAAAGAACCTCTGGTGAAAGGAAGTCCTTGGAGGCTGCGTGCCCATAAAAGGACAGGAATTCCACACGAAGTACCCCTGACAAATGATTGAACCCAAGAATCCTGGGTGATTTGAAGCCAAATAGGAAGAGAGGGAAAGAGGAATGTGGCTGGGAACAGGTGGATAGTCAGACAGCAGCTGGCTTGTCAGGAAAGGAAGGCTTTAAAATCCCTGCAGTCTGAGTGGCTTTAACAGGATGAGCCCATTTACCACCCTTTTTACCTTTAGCAGGAGGGTGAGATTGCCTATGAACAAAGGCTGGCTTAGCAGGGTCATTTCTATGAAATTTAGACACAGGAGAAAGACATGTTGAAGCTCCTGTAAGGCATTCCCCTTGTCCTGAAGAGACTTAAACCAGCAGCCACTTCCTAAAACTTTAGTATCCAGAAGAACATCCTGCAGCTTAGTGTTAAAATTATCTGGTTAAGGTTGAAACCTAAGCCAAGCATACCTCCTCAGTACTGAACCAAGAACAATAGTTATATGTAGTTAATTCAGACCATCTTGCTTGTTTTATAATTATATTTTATATACATTTTTCTGAAATACTGGCTCCAACTTTTAGTGTATATATTCATAATTAAGCTTAATTGCATATATATAATTAGTACATAAAGGTTAGTTTTTGAATGTTTTAATTGTTTTTTGTATTTTTATACACACTTTTAATGATTGGATGAAATTTTGAATTGCTGATGACATCATTTCCTGTGCTTAGAATGGCATCAATTTTAAATGTATTTAAGGAGTTATTGAATGCTTATGTCTGAAGTTTACTATTTTATGTAAATGAAAAGTGATTCACTATTAAATAAGGCTTTTCCTATATTTTGGACTGCCATAGTCTTATTTTCATCATTTGTCTAATCACAACTGTTATTTAGTAGGTTTCTCTGGTAATGAACCCTGGAGTTGCCTTATTTTTCTGTTACTACTTCCTGGAGTTCAACGCTATACAAAGAACTGGAGAGCAAGATGATTGCATGATTGAAGAGGGCTGCAAGTTCCAGGTAGCCTGAGTGTTACCTGCTTAAGTAGTCATACATACTGCATCATTGTTAGAAGTTATCATTGAACCTTCTAGATCTAGCATATTGTATAGATTTTTCCTTTGGGGTTCTTTTCCACCCAAGCCTGGCAACCATCAAATCCCCTCCCATTGTTGTACATTGTTTATAATTATCAAACAAATTAAACATTGTATTTTTTATTACCAGCACAGGGATGAGATGAGTAAAAGGCTGTTAGAGGCAGCCATGGAGGTAACTTTTGATCTTATTTGCAACTACCAATAAGGACATTTTATTGGCCCCAAGTCTGCCACTGAGTGGCTGACTAGGCACTAATGTTTCTGCATGGGTCTGCGGTATTCTTCCATGTATGCACTTCCACACATCTGATGAGGTTTACAAACCCCAGCTTGGTAGAACCCAAGACAGTGTTCCCAGCTGTATAGTCTTAATGCTGCAAACTTCCAGTTGATGGTGGAATAGCAGGTTTGTGTGCCAACTTCCTCCCCCTTAATAAATGAGCCCGCATCAGCCCATCAGTTCAATTCTCCTGTACTTGAATATTGCAGTGTCCAAGTACTGGACGTGAAAAGTGGTTGTAGTTGGGTGTTTTTCTGTGCCATGGGGCCATATGCCAAGTTTCATGTAATAGATGACACTGAGACATTAAGGCATTTTTTTACTTATGATGTAAGAAAGCTCATGTTCAGTCACATTGGGTATATTAAATGGTAATTTGTAGGGATAATCTAAACAGAGTACATTCTTTTGAATGGTGCTACTGTGAGCAGCTTAGGATTCTCTGCTGTTCTGGTCATTCATGGTTTCTGTGCAAAGAACCACATTCAGAGGCAGCATGGGTGTTTCCAAATCTTTTGCATGATTAATGGCTGACTGCTGTGGTTTGGCTGTTCAGTTTTTCTTGATGTTACAGATGTTATTGCTTGCCATTAGTTCAGTAATCAGATTATCAGTAAACATTTCTCTTTTTAGACTGGATCTGTGCCAAAGAAATATTTTGCAAGGTTTGGTAAATGTGAGGCCATTCCAGAAGTGGATGAAGTCAAGGAGACTACTTACCTTCTGAATAATGCTGCAAGAATTCCTGATGTACTGCAGACCTGCACTGAGGAGCCTAATTCGCAGTACTGGGTAAGTTAAGATCTGAAATTGTCTTCATTTGATCTTCAACCTGTGGGGTTTAGGCACTGACATCAGTACCGAGCCAGCCATTTGCAAGCTATGGTGCCAAAGCAGAGCTCCTCTCCTACTAATACCCCTCTCTCCCTCACTACCTCAGATCTCATTTGCTGCTATTTAAGCAACAAGCAGGTCGAGGATAGTCTTGTTACAGGTATTGATTTCTTATTCTTTACCCTACCCTCGTGTTCTTTGCGTTAAGGATTTTTTTATTTGGTCTGTCAGGTTCATTTTTTCTAACCATGCTCTGTTTTATTCTACTCTTGGATATGGCTGAAAAATCTGACAGAAGGCTGCTGGTTTTAAAACTTGTACTGGGTGTGGACACAAGCTTCCCCCTTCAGATGCCCACACCCAGTGCATTGTGTGTTTAGGCTGCAGCCACCTGGACTCTGAGTGCTCCATTTGTGTGGGTTTCAGTGCCCATACTATCGACATAGGGACTCAGCCTCCCTCTAAGTCGCTCAATGTGAAAATGAGGGAAGAGGAGAAGGCAGAGAGAAGTCTAGAAGCAGGGACAGACCTCCAGAAAAGTGGAAATTGCCAGATTCTTCCCAGTCTACTGGGGAACCTTCCCCCAAGGCCAGGCCCAGGCTATCTTCACCTCCACCAAGGCTTTCTCCTGAAACTCCTGAGATCCCATTAGCCTCACCTGGAGATCCTTCCAGGCCTGAGTCTGTGGCTTCCTCTGCCAGATCTTCCTTGAGTTTGAGAGAAGTGAACCATCTGATGAGAAGTTTCTTGTGTGCCCAGATCCAGCTGGGAGTCCTTCCCGTGCTCTCCCCTTTGGGAGCACTGGATCCTCCCAATGTCTTTGCTGGGCATCCTGCTTTCCCAAGCACCACGGCTTCAGGGCCTGTGGATACCAGAACATCCGGCATCAAGGTTTTTTCTTTGCCGACCACGGCCTCGAGTTCTTCTGTGCTGGAGGACTTGGAGCTATAGTCTGCTTGGTGGTGGGTTTGAGGGGGTTAGCGTCTGCATCCAGGTTTTTAGTGCCATGCTTTCCCTTCTGAGCCTTGATATTGAGTAGCTCGACACTGACTCCACCATCAGTGCAGATGGGGGTCTCAATTCCGGGGGCGTTGAGCTCCTCTGTGCCAATGCTTTCGGCACTAATCTCCCACTCTGTCATCGTTTGACATGGTGGAGAGGGTTCTATCTACCTCTTTCGAAATACTCAGTGCCACCCCCTTTGGATCTTTTCTTACCTCAGCTGGAATCTTGAGCTCAGCATCTCCAGTCCTCCACGTTAGGGATAGTCTGCCCTAACCTTCCAGGTTGCCATCACTGTGGAGCCACAGTCGTCTGGTTCTTCCCTGGAATCCCCCCTGAGGAAGCCCATTGGTAGCACGTGTGCAAGCGGAGGCACCTTGACTCCACTCCAGAGATGGTCACCGAAGACACTGGGAGGAAGGGGAAGGCTCTCCTAGATCTCCACATGACTGTCTCCTTTGCAGACTACGTGGAAATTCTGTGACAAAAAGGTTGCTAGTCCTCCCAAAAGCCTAATCCGGATGAGTCTGTGTTCCTGGAGGGGTTGAAAGGTGACCCCACCCCTTGCAGACCCGTTGGTAAACCTTATTGCCTGCAGGGTGTGGAAGGAACCAGATGTAGTGGAACCAGTAACCAAGCACCCCTCAGGGTAGAATGTTCTGGCAGAAGTGTCCCTGTTGATGCCTTGGTGGTTGCAGCTCCCACTAAAAAGGAGCTCTCTCAGGAGAAAACTCTCTGTCCATCCGCCCAACAGGGAGTCGAGAGCAATAGACGAGAAGGTCTGCAAGACCCTGTCTGCAGTCACGATCCACTTCTCTATTCCTCAGTGATCCTACTCCAGGTATCGGAGAGGTAGTAAGAAGCGCTGTGGTTCTGGAAGTCCCCGGCTTTCCATCAGGACACACTGGTAGCCTCTTCCACTAGAGCCAGATTGGGGAATGATGCATTCAGCCACTGCCCTAGAGGCAGAAGGGCTTCGAGGGACCAAGGGTCTCCGGACTCTCGCCTGGACAGACCCAGAGACCCTGAGGTGTTGCTTGGCTGCTCCGCCCTTGAGGCAGTTGGGGGTCGCTTTTCCTTATACCAATCTGTATGGGAAACCATCACAACAAATCGATGGGTGCTGAGAATATCCAGGGGTTTAGTCCTCTTCCTTCGTCCACCAAGATCCTGGAATATTCTCCCAGATGTTCCACCCGCTCACAGGGAGGCAGCCAATCTAGAAATCTCCAAGGTGCTTATCAAGTGAATCATCCAGCCCATTCCCTCCATCCCCCCAGAACTATCTGGATCAAGTGTCTACTTGGGTTTCTTTTTGGTGCCGAAAAAGATGGGTGGGGGGGGGGGACAGACCCATATTGGACTTGACCCGTCTAAAGTTTGTCAAGATGAAGTTCTGGATGGTTACCATTCAATCCATCCTTCCCTATCTGCAGAAGGACTTTTGGATGTGCTCTGTGGACCTCTAAGATGCGATTTACCACATAATGATGGACAAGTGCCACAGGAGGTTCCTACTCATCTGCTCCAGGAGCTAGGCATTTCCAGTTCAGGGTACTCCCCATTGGTCTCACCACAGCCCCCAGGGTGTTCACCAAAGTGGTAGCAAAACTTGCAGTATATCTCAGACTACAGGGAATACAGGTTTTTCCTTACTTTGACTACTGGCTCCTAGCTGCACCCACCAGGTGGCATTTCCT
The DNA here is from genome assembly GCF_019279795.1 of Protopterus annectens. Classification (NCBI taxonomy): domain Eukaryota; kingdom Metazoa; phylum Chordata; order Ceratodontiformes; family Protopteridae; genus Protopterus; species Protopterus annectens. Next base: position 1,381,514,756 of record NC_056745.1, read on the forward strand.
TCAAGCTAGAGACCAGTTTCTCCAATCAGCTTCAATCTTTGGCATCATGATAAACTTTCCAAATTGGAACCTTTCCATTCTCTGGAATTTATCGGAGCACGGTTAAACACTTCCTTGTGCAATGTCTTCCTCACCAGCAACAGGATTTACTCTTATGTTTGTCATTCTCAAAGCTTCTCTTCCTTCAGCTCAAATTCTTCAAGCCGTAGGGTTCATGGCAGCAACCATTGTTATTCTACACCTTGCAAGACTGCATATGTGTATCCTTCAGTGGACCCTAGCCATACAATGGTCTCTTCTGGACGCACCTCTCTCTCATCCCGTTTGCCTGTCCAAAACCTGCAAATCGTCCCTTCTGTGGTGGTTGGATTCCCAAAACTTGACAGGAGGTTGCCCCTTCTTGGGTCTTGCTTCTGTAGCTACAGTCACCACAGACACCTCCCCACTCGGGTGGAAGGGCATTGACTGGGATGGACTGTTTAAGGGACGTGGTCAGCAATAGAGATCAGCTTACACATCAGCATTCTGGAGATGAGGGCACTGCTTCTGGCATTGCAGGCATTTCATTCAGTTCTCCCCTAAGGAACGGTTACAATACAGACTGACAACATATTAGTGGTCTGGTATATTAACAGACCGGGAGGAACCAGATCATATCCCCTGTGTCGAGAGGCCATGAGATTGTGGGAATGGGCAATTTCCTCTGACCACTTTCTTATTGGAATACATGTTCTGGGAAGTTCCAACATTTTAGCGGACAAACTCAGCAGGACCCTACTGTCTCATCACAAGTTGTCTCTGAAACGGTGGCGGACATTGATTTTCCAGAAATGGAGTCAACCTTGCTGTGATCTCTTTGCCTCTCCTTCCAATGCCAAGTGCAGCAAGTTTTTCGCACTGATTCCCCCCAAAGGAGGACTTTCCAGAGACTCCATTTCATGCTTGACCCCACAGTCTGCTGTATGCTTACCCTCCCCTTCCTCTCATGTTGAAATTTCTTCAGAGTGTAAAAAGGTTGAGGTGTTGAGTTATCCTCATTGCTCCTTCCTGGCCTGATTAGTTTGGTTTCCTCTCCTCTGGTCTGTCAGGCCTCCTTGGATTCTGGATCTGTGTCTAGATCAGATATCCAATCTGGAGGGCGGTTATCATCCGTATCTGAAAAGCCTGAATCTTGCAGCTTGGCTCCTGCAGTTCCAATGATGGCTAGAGTTCCTGGGTTTCCTGTCCTGTGAAGCACATTTTGCTTTCTACTCAAGTCCTCTACCAAAACGATTTATGCTAGCAAGTGGAAGAGGTTTTCCATATGGGCATCGCAGAATTGTATAAATCCCTTTACTGCCTTGATACCATCGGTCTTAAGAGTTCCTGGCCTGCATCTTCAACCAAGGTGCCAGTTCCTCTACAGTTAGTCCAACTTGCTGCCGTTTCCCATTACCATGTAGGACTTGAGGACTCGTCCTTAGCTACTTCTAGATTGTGTAAAGCCTTTCTGAAAGGTACAATCCTGTTATGGCCACCAGTTAAGGATCCTACTCCACCTTGGGGACCTAAATTGTGCTACAAGTACTGGTGTCCTCACCCTTTGAACCATCTGCAAAGGTGGATCTATGGTATCTGTCTTGGAAGACTGCTTTACCAGTGGCCCTGACCTCATCTAAGCAGGTTTCAGAGTTACAAGCTCTTTGCATTCATCCAGTGTACCTCCTATTCCATAAGGACTGCGACTCTTAGACCAAACCCCTCCTTCATGCCTAAGGTCGCTTCTGAAGCAATCAGGTCATTCACCTTTCCTTTTTCTTTTCAGAGTTCCAGAACAAAGGGGACTATAAGTTGCATATGCTTGACATACATAGGCAGCTCCATTTCTATCTAGGTAGAACCAAGACTTTAAATCCAGTCAATTGTTTCTCATATTCTAAAGCCAGATTAGTATCTCCTGTCTCCAAAGGTAACCATCGCCAACTGGATTGCTAAATGCATCACATTTATTTGACAAGTATGGTGTTCTTACTCAGTAAAAGCACGTTCTACCAGAGCGGTCTCTGCTTCATCAGCTTTTTCTTCCAGAGTAACAGACGAGATGTTCTGCAGCTACATGGGCTAGGTCTTGCACCTTCATATCTCACTACAAATGGGATATTTTATCCCAGAAAAGAGCCTCCTTTGGTTCTGCCGTGCTCTGAAATATCCTTCCCTGGAGGCCTCCCAGGGTACAAGTAGCTGGGTACTGTCCTACAGGTTGAAGATCAAATGAAGACAATTTCAGATAAAGAAGTTATGTACTCGCCATAATGTTCCATCTGAATTGTTGTTCTTCATTTGTCTTCAACTTTCCCTCTCTCCTTCCCCTTTCCTTAGTCAATTAACCTGGCAGAGGGAGCCTCCCACCCTATCTCTCTGGGTGAGGTGTGTGGTATTCGTGATGTCTGTTATCTTGAGCAGGTGTTTGGCTTTCAGGCAAACTTGATCTGAAATAGTGAGGGAGAGAGGGGCAGTATGGGAGAGAGGGGCAGTATGGGTAGGGGAAGAGCAGCTTGGATATGGCTGGCTCGGCACTGATGTTGGTGCCTATACCCCACAGGTTGAAAAATGAATAGCAACGATTTAAAATGTTATGGGGAGTATACAACTTTTTTATGCATTTTATTGCATATGCATGATCGGTTTAAAGCTTTGTCGTTTGGTGAGTCATTTCCGGTATTGCATTTCCACTTTCATAATTGAAACTGGTATATTTAGAAACAATATGCTGCTGATGAAACAAAGTACTGTCGGTCTCTGGTGATGTTGAGTGAGTCTGCCTTTGGAAAAGTTGAAAGGATTTTTGAAGGTTATCGACTTCAGGCATGGACTGTTGAATGCTACTCCATTCCCAAATGTTTATGGAGCAGAAAGGGAAGTAGTTTAGTTGGAACTGATTAGATTTTGGAAGCTTGGAACATTTAAGGTGACCTGACTTTCTAAATTAGTCAACAGCATTGTTTTGTTGCTAATTTAAAATACGTTGGACACTACTACAATATATACAAGCGCAAGGTTATTAGTGAACTTGGATGTTTACATCTACATGATATCCTATGCCTCACTTGAGTTTAAAAAAATACTTGAGCTTTGGAGATGGGCTTCATGGGTCTTGGACCAAGTTTGAAATAAACTGCTATATCATTTTGAGGATTATATAAATCACTGAATAAAAATATTGTATTATGTTTCTTTATGTGTTTATGCCTTTTACTAGGTTATTTCTTATGGCTTTATTAAAAGCTTGCTTCTCTAACTTTTGGAAGATTGCATAATTTAAGGATACTGCATCTAACTTATGCAGATATCAGAATGGTGCGGTTGAGTACATCTGCCCAATTCTAAAAATTGTCCTCGTTTCAGATAGTAGGGACTGGGGTCATACCTGAAACTTTGGCTTTTGAGTGCAGCATAACAGGAAGGCTTTACTTGAAGTTTAAGCCCTCCTTTGGATGAAGCATTAAACTAAGGATCCAATGTCTCTTCTACCTGTCCTCAACGAATGTTATCAAACCTCTGATCACTTTGGCCACAGTCAGACTTTGGATCCAAGGCTTAGGCTCCTCCCCTTACCCACAATTCCTCTCCATTTGTTAAGCTACCCCAGATCTCGTTTGATACACATTTGCTTTCACATCTATAGGATTAGTGCTTGGGTGTCAGCCAAGTGAATTTTTTTGGTGTTCTCTCTGCTTTTTGGCAGATTGTCTGGAACTTTTTCCACCAGTTTCCTTTTTTCTGGCTACTGTCCCCGTGTGTAGATGAAATAAAATCCTAAATCACCCTTTTGGTGTCTATTAGTCTCCTCTCTCTTGTGCCTTTTACAGTTTTAGGCTTGAAGTTTCTATTTAATGTCATGATTCTTGCTGTATTTTGGTGCTTGTAGTGTGTTGTGGTTGCCATATTATTGGGTAAAATAGCAGAGAAACCCTCCAGATTTAAGTAATGTGTTGCGTATGGACTCAAGATCCCTAATCAGGACACCCATGCTAAATGCATTTACTGTTTACAGGCCTCCCACCTGGATGAGGATTGTTCTGTTTATGCACCTCTTATAGTACAAGGGCCATTGCAACAGTGAAAAGTTGGTGCTCAAAGAGCTTCTCCCTGCCACAGTGGGTAAAGTTCCCTCTTCCCATTCCTCCTGTGTGCGTAAAAGAATAGCATTCAAGTAAGGACTTTAAGTGTTCAGAGAAAGGAAGGGCAAAAAGGCATAAGGAACCTAAAGTGACTTCTGGATCGCTTGGGTCTCCAGCCTGGTACTAAAGATCCAGAAACTTTTGGCTCCTGCTCTGCAGTCTGAGCCAGTTCTTATTAGATCTTGCACTGTTTTGCTCCCAGAGCTACTGTTCTCACTAGAACTGGCAAGCCATAGCCTCCAATTTGCCTTTGCTACAAGAAAAATATTTTCATAGAACTTCTAGACCCCCATCCATGGCTTCATCCTGGAGATCAGTGTGGTCCCCCAGAAGCCTATCTGAAGCAGATGTTGACAGAATAATGAAGTTCCTCAGGACCCAAATCCAGCTGGGGTTCTCCTAGCTCTGACCCATGTTGAAGACTCTGGAGTTGTCCCATACTCCTATCAGATTGTAGCTTCTTCTCTGATCTGACCCTTGGGATTTGGGACACCACGATCTCAGTGCTTTCCAGGGTTTGTCTGTTGGATTTGAAATCTTGGACTTGGTTAATGCTTCTGTGCTCCATTTGACTGAGTGCCTTGGACCTCGATGGATCTCAGAGCTGAGGTGTCAAGGTTAACTTTGAAGTTGTTGGAGCCATCCCTTCCAAGTTAGCTTGGCACCAGCATCTGCCTCGAGAGCAAAGTCGAACCGGCTTTCAGGGGCAGCCTATGTTGTGGTCCTTGGTTCCTACCAGGGGTGACATTGCAGCCTGTTTTGATTTCATCTTTTGAGACGTTTGAGAATCTACTCTGATTCACCCTTGCCTCCATGGAGCTCTTTGGGTCCTTTTCCTCCAGTCACATTAGGACAGCCAGTGCTTCCCAGTTTCAAGTTCATGTTGTAGACTTTTCATCTGCTTTGGAATCTTCAGAGCATCACACTGGTTTAAGTTACTGAAAGCCTTCTTGCAAAAGGTAGTGCATGGACTTCCCACAAGATACTCATTTCTATGAACAGGAGGGCTCTCCCAGATACCCCCTTAAGGAAGTCTCTCTTGGTGGGATTCTTAAACTTCTCAGGTGGGGGGGGGGTCCACCAATGTCCCCTCCCAGGAGGAATCAATATTAAAGGTCTTCTGGGCTGAGCCCATCTATCTTTTGGGTAGTGTCCATCCCCCAAGCCAACTACTTGGTTGAACCAGATGTGGTCAAACCCATATCCTGTAAACATGACAAAATGTTAGTGTCTCCAAAAGATTGACCTTTTTTTGGTGTAAAGGTCCACCAGTGGATTCAGTAGTTGTGGTGGTGATCACCAAAAAGGAGCTTGCTGAGAAGAGCTCTGCTGTCCATCCCCCAACAGGTATCGGGGGCTTTGGAAAGCGGGCTTATGAATCAGCAATATTCAGTGTTATAGAGCTGACCTATGTGACACATGTAACCTGTTTCCAGAGAGATTTGGCCAAAGAGTTATCTAAATTCTTCTCTAGGTCTTTATCTGTAGAGGATAAGAAAACTTGTCATTTTGCAGTTGGCCACCCTTCAATGTCAAACTTCTCTGTGCCTTATCTCAAATATGGCCAATGGCACTCCAAGTGCAGCAGGAACCATGGTAACTGTCCGCTGGTGTGCTTGTGCGCATCTTTGCGGGACACTTCAAGAAGTCTTTTAATCCCCCTCCCCATGATTTCACCCCACTTGGACCTAAAGTTTAAAAGAAAGCTGTCCAAAAGTGAACAGGAGAGCAAGACCTTTGTCTGACGGAAAACATTTTTCCAATTTCCAGGATGGGAAGAAACTGTGTGGATCTGAAGTTTTCATTTGCTCTTCAACCTGTGGGACACTGATCCGGGACGGATCCAACTCTGCTGCATTTTCTAGCATTGAATCCAGGCTCCTCTCCTACCACAATGCCACCGTCTCCCTCCTTCCCCTCAGATCTTGTTTTCCGCTTGTATGGCTAGCATCGTAGTCCATTGCTGCAGCTTTTGGTGAGTGTTTTTCTGGTAATTTTTAGTCCTGTCCTTTCGACTTTTCCTATCCTCTTTTCACCCTTTCACCTTCCTCTACCTTTGCACTCAGGCATCAGTCCTTGGCTTTCAACAACAAAAAAAAGCTTATTCCATTCCCTCTTCTTTGTCCTACTTTAGTTGTGTGTGTGTTTCTGGGTCCTCTGTTTCCTCTACCATGCTGCAACACCTAAGCTAGGGTTCCAGAAGTGCATGGAGTGTGGCCATAAGCTTTCCCCCGCTGATGGTTGCACACTGTGCATAGTCTGTTAGGGGTCCCTCACCTGGATTCCTCCTGTTCGATCTGCCCAGGGTTCAACCCCCGCACTTTGGCCGAAAGGAGGAATAAGCTGATCCTTAAGTGTCTCCTTCCTCTTCCCACTGTGGAGGCCCAAGCTTCATCCTCAGCTTCTGCTTCCTCTGCCCCGGCCTCAGGGACTCTACCTCCCACCAAGAGGGCCAGGGATGGGGAGAAGTGCAAACAGAGACTAGGATAGGCCGAGAAAGCAGTCTTCTGACTGCTCTTCCTCAGCTGAGGCCCTGGCAAAATCTTGCCTGGCTCCCAGGGTTGGCTCCGTTCACCTTGCTCCTCCGTGGAGCTGGAGGTTTCTCGGGGCCGTTCCCCTGTCAGCCACCCCACCACCACCTGTCTAGGCCAATGTTTAGCCATCTCCTCCAAGTCCACCCGCAGCCTTTTTGAAGCAGAGGTGGACAGGGTGATAGCCACCCAGATTCAGGTGGGAGTCTTGCCTGCCCCCCTCCACCTCGAGCTGGGGGCATGTAGTCCTTTTTGCAGATCACTCCTTCTCTGATCCAACCTCTGGTTTCGGAGTCTGTGGGTCCAAGGCCTTTGGCATCGAGGGATTGGTGCCAATGGTACCTGGCACCTCCACACAGATTGCCATGAGCAAGTCTGTTCTGACCAGTTCTAAGCCGTCCGGCTCTGAGCCGTAACTTCAACTGATCCAAAGGAGTGGTGCCTGCTCTGAGTTTTTCAGAGCCAGAATGCCCACTCAGTCTCTACACCTGGAGGTTCAGCTCCGGCTCCCGTGTTGACCCAGAGGATGATGGACCCAGTCATTCTCCCAGCTCCAGGGGTTCATTTTCCCTCTGCCTTCATGTTGGAGAGGGTCCTCTTCATTCCATAGAGACCCTTGATGCTTTTGTCTTCTGAGTCCATCCTGGCTCCCTCTGGTCCGGATTCCCCTATCCTGCCCCTCAGGGACAACCTGTCGCCTCTCTGCCCCAGGGAATTCCCCCCATGGGAATAGCCTGAAGCTTTCAAGTCCTCCCCAGAGACCCCTCCTCCCCGAGGAGGTTCCTCAAAAGCACACTTGTAAAAGATATGTAATCTCCCTGCTAGAGTCTCTCATGGAGGAGACAGATTTGGAGGAAGGGGAGGGTTCCCCCGGGAATAAGGTCAATTTATGTATTAAATACACTAGTGACATCAGTAAAATCTGTGAGATTATATGGGGTAATTGGAGAATTTTGTAGTCGGAAGACATATTGAAGGAACTGGTAGGTGAGGCTCCTAACTGTTTCAAAAGGAGTAAGAATTTTAAAACTGATTGTGTGATGAGGAAAGAGGCAAGATGGTTCACAGTCAGAGGATAGGAACATACTCCTGCCAGTGCTGCAAAGTGTGCAGATACATATCCAAGACAGAAGATTTCATCTACCCTATTAGAGAGGGGTTACACCCCAAAATTATTGGCAAATTGTAATTCTGTCAATGTTTACTTAGCTAGGTGTGTATGCTGCACCTATGTAGGGAAGACTAATTGCAAATTTAAAGATAGAATTCTTAGATATTTGTCGACTATTCGATTGCACAGTAAACACAATGCTTTATACCAACATATTCACAAACATCAAGGACATTATTTTAATTTTTTGGCTCTACAGTTGATTAAAACTAATCCTAGAGGGGGTGATTTAGCTTAAGCTAGGTGTGTATGCTGCACCTATGTAGGGAAGACTAATTGCAAATTTAAAGATAGAATTCTTAGATATTTGTCGACTATTCGATTGCACAGTAAACACAATGCTTTATACCAACATATTCACAAACATCAAGGACATTATTTTAATTTTTTGGCTCTACAGTTGATTAAAACTAATCCTAGAGGGGGTGATTTAGTAAGCTATACAGAATACTGTGAGATGCAGTGGATTATAGACCTTGGGGCTGATAGAAGCCTAGGTCTTAATGGTGTGGTGCCTTTAAAGCCAGTTAAGAGGGGTAGACCTCTTGTTTAATTCATGAATGGTGATTGGTTATTCGATATTAAATACTGAATCTATGCCATATTGTTGTCTGAAGGGTGTATCATGAAAGCGCTAACGTTTGTCTTGCTAGACTGGATTAAACAGTTTGTTTTACTAGACTGCATTAAAGGTTACTTTTTAGCCTGGTGGTCTGTGGAGTTTTTATCATTTACTATTCTGGCACGGTTCTTTGGCACCTTGGTACTTGGCATTTTGTTCTTAGTCTCAGAGATTTAATAAATCTGTCCAGTGGTGGCTAAACTGTCAGTTTCTCAAGATCATCCCGTTATCCCCCCCCCCCCCCCCCACGGGCACTGTGATCATGGATGCTTCCCAACTGGGGTAGTGTGGCATTTTTTAGGAAAGATGGTTCAGGGCACATATTCTCCAACAGAGGCCAGTCTTCACTTCAACTTCACATAGATGAGGGGCAGTTCGTGTTGCTGTCCTTTCAGGATTCCCTCCCTAGTGATGTGCTCTCCATCCAAATGGGCAACGTGGTTGTTTGATTCAACAAACAAGAGGGAACACATTTATCTATTATGTCTAGAGGCCATGAGAGTTTGGCAGTGGGTGATGTCTACCAACAACTTTCTGATAGCAACGCATACACGTAAGAATTAGTGTTTTTAGCAGCTGTATTTTTCTAGTTCACAAATGGTCCCTCAATTCAGTAGTGGCAGAACAAATCTTCGGCTGCTGGGAGAGCCTTGCTGCAGTCTAGGTGACTCCAGCATGAAATACAGGTACTTTGCCCTAATCCCCTAAGAGGGAGAATCCCACAAGTATGCTCTAGTCCACACTTGTCCACCTGGTCTCATTTATGCCTATCCTCACTCCTCTCATAGTGACATTTCTGCAGAAAGCAATGTGGTGCAAGGCTATGCTGATCCTCATTTCTCCCTTATGGCATCTGCAGGTGTGGTTTTCCTTCCTCTGGTCTCATCTGATTCACCTTCCACAGGTGTTTAATCCTGTCCCAGATCTCTTGCCCATCTGGGATGCCTCACCCAGACATCAAAGCCCCAAGGTTAACTGCATGGTGTATCCAGTTCCGATCAGACAGTCTAGACGTTCATCTCTGGTAATACATATCTTGAGTTCCATTTACTCTTCTAAACGTTTCTTGTAGAAGGCTTTTGGGAGGAAGAGATTTTCGATTTGGGTTTCCAGTAAAAATATAGATCCTTTTTCAGTTTTCCACATTTTTGGCTAGCCTGTTTACAAGGTCGAGCATTTTACTTTACTGTTGCAGTACATTTGGTAGCTATCTCCAGTTCTCACATTGGGAAAAATCTAAGACTTTTAAGGGCACCTTGCTAATTTGGCCTCCTCTTGGGGTTCCTGTTACTCCAGATATTGCCATCCTTCTCCAGGCTTTGACAGGACCTCACTTTGAACCAGCAGCCACAGTAATTTGAAATATCTCTGGTGGCAGTAACTTCTGTGCAAACAGTTTTGGAGCTTCACACCCTTCCTTGTAAAGTCACTTATCTGGTTTTCCACAGGATAGTGCAATTTTGAGAACAAATCCCTTTGTTCTACTTAAGGTGGCTTCTGAATTCCCTCAGCTAGTCTGTCAATTTTCCTGTTTTCTTACCCCATTTTGGTAATAATGGAGAGTACATGCTGCATCATCTAAATATGCATAAACCTCTCTGATTCTGTTTATATGGCATTAAGAACATTAGGATGACTACACAATTTGTTTCCTCACTGGAAAAATTGGGTAAAGGAGTATTCAAAGCAAGTCATGTTGGCTGTCAGTGTATTTTGTGTGTAAGATAAAGGGATGGTCTTTGCCTGGCACTAAGGCTCATTCTTCTAGATCAGTTGCCACTTCAACTGCCTTTTTTTTCCAAAGTACCAATTGATGACATCTGTGCTGCAGCTACATAATCTGATGTCCATACCTTCACATCCCACTACAAGCTGGACTTGCAATCTAGATCCACAGCATCTTTTGATTCAGCCATCCTCTGGAATATCCTTTCATGAATCCTACAAAGATTTACAGTAGCTGAGGACTCTACACCATTGACTGAGGGCAGGTGATTCCAAATGTTATGCACTTGGATAACAATAGATTCGTATTTTCTGTTTCCATCCATCACCTTCCCCCTCCAGTTGACAGTCTGTTCTGGAGCGACTCCACTGATTTGCTCATGTCCTTTTTACATGTATTGCCCGCAGGAGGTCTTTGGCTTCAAAATTTTTCTTGGAGCGGATGTAATATGTAACTAGGAAATGGGCAAACTCTACCTGAGGTAACCTATCAGAAGGTTGGAAATTATGGGTAAGGGGAGGAGCCTAAGCCTCTGAGCTAAAGTCTGATCCGATAAACCATTTGTTGAAGGATGGAAGCAGACACCATAGAGCAGTCATAATGGCAAGTACATAACTTTTGTTTCCCTCCGCTAGCCCTTGTGCTATTCCTTTTGAATGTTTAAAAAAAAAAATTCAGAAAGAATAAAATATTTGCATACTTTATTATAAAATACCACTCCATTTGCCATAATAAACTTTAACAATTCTATTATGTACATTTTTTATTTAACCTGTCATATGATTGACATCTTAACTCAAATGTGTGCTTTTTAAGATGGTCTGTCTTAAATTATTCACTAGTATTTGCAGTATAGTTAGCATTAAGTTGAAGTCTGAGAGCTTTTTTTTAAACCCAGTTACCAACTGGATATGGTCTTCCCTTAGTTTTATTTTTATATTTTCCAAACTTCCTCTGGGGTATAATTTTAGGATCCAAGTTAAAAATGAGAACTCTGTCCAAAATTTCTTTATTCATGTTATAACAGACTATCCTTTACTTAATGATCAAACATAGTTACTGGCATCCTCTCCTCCTCTTGCACTCTGCTAGATTCCTTCCCCTGTCTGTCTCTGGATTTGATGGACCACTCACCTGGCAGTACAGGGACAGTCTTTCAAACCCACAGGCATGACTGGGGTTGTCACCTTTTCAGTTGCACAAAGTGGGACATTTTTTGTAGAAACATCGATTTTGCAGGGCAAAACATACCCACGGCCAGTACAAAGGACAGAACTTCATTTTTTTGCCTAAATAAAAGATTATTCTTGTAGCATTATAGTTGCTTATTCTGTTTCTTATAAAATTTAGGTGTTTCAGATAACTGTTTTATGCAACTGTTAAGGAAAATTTAGGAAAAATTTTGTCCTAATAATCTCAGGACATTTGCCATTTTTCAGTTTTTTTGCAGGACACAACTGCCCAAAGAGGGACTGTCCCTCACAAAGTGGGACAGGTGGTAACTATAGGCATGACCCTTTCAGTTTTCTAGTGCCATAGTGTAAGATCTACTTTTAACACTTACTAAATGATCACCTAAGACACAGGAAAACCTACATTAACAGAAAAGAAAAACATATTAAAAAAAAAAAAAAAAAATCCCAGGATGGTTGCTGAATCCCCTTCCTAGTTCATGGTGCAGTGTGTTCGTCAGGCAAGTTAACTTGATGTAAATTTATTTCATTATATACAAATGGGTCCTGCACTAATTATAACCAGGTATTTCTCTGAGTTGGATTTATTAACTTATTTACAAACTAGAGATCAGTATATGTAATGGTGTAGGGTTAAAACTAATTCCTGGTCACTGCTTACACACATATGGCTCTTAGCTGAAATAATGTCGTTTTAATTTCCTTTTGATTTCTGACCATTACAATAAGTTGGTGATCAAATTTGTTAAACCTAGGGCTTATAAGCCATTTCCTGCTGCACAAAGAATAGTTAACTATGTTGTAACTGTAGTGCTTACTTTATAACTAAATTAAAGCAACTGAATACTATGATGAGTCAATTATAGGTTGTACTGTGCTTAGACTGCTGAATACCTCCTACATATATAGTACATTAAGTACTTGTTTTGTCACTAATTGGTGCTGCTTGTAGTAGATTTAAACAGTAGCAAATTGCATTTCATGAGAATTTATGTAAGGGCCACCGACTGTGTATTCCTACACCACTCAGTTTACCTAACTTGCATTTTGGGATTTATATTACTGACAGCAGTGTATATTTGAGTCTGCACTACTGAGCTTACTATAACTGCCATTTTAGTCAGATACAGCGCACAACACTGTACTTGTGATTTACATCACTGAAAGCTGTGTATGCATTTATAAATATTTTTTTGTTGAAACATTACTAGCTAGCATCATTTAACCCTATTTTGTTCTCTTAAAGTGTATCCTTTCTCCTCCTTAGTCTTACAGGGCAACCCGTCTTTCTACCATACGGCAAGTGCTGACCTTCACCTTGGCTAAAAATGCAAAGCTGAACTTCAGACCTCTAGTGATCCTTTTGCTAGGAATATAAAGTCCATTTGTACTGCAGTTTTATGGTTAAGTGAATCCTCATTTTTATTGTAATCTGTTAAGTGATGGGCACACTATGCTAGAACTTTATCAGACGCCCCTACCACCTACATTTCTCACTGTAGTGTTTATGGCAGGACTGTGAAACTATATAAAACGATTTTGTTCCCAAAAGTAGCCGCATAAATCTGAGGTTTTTTGCCATTTTGTTTTAGTTGTGCGTAACTAAACCAAAATTAAAAAAAGCATAATGAATAGATGTTTCCAAATTTACTGTACTCACCAATGACAGAGTGCAAGTAAGACTCCACTACTGCTGATCGGTTCTTGCAGACTCTGCCTAACTGGCTTGGTTCCTACCTGCTCAGTTTACCCCTCACTGCACTTGGGCTCAATCTGCTCCCCAACTACCTCTTCAATTATATTTATACTAACCATAACTCCTCCCTCTCCATTATCCAAACCAACCATATTCACTCGCCCATTACTGCTGTACTCCCTAGTGAATACAATTTTATATACATATATATATATATATATATATATATATATATATATATATATATATATATACCTTACTATCCTACCCACCATATACTACCTCATTTCTATAAAAACCTACCTTCAATTCCTTGCTCCATTACCCACTCAAACTTTACTCTAAATATGTTAAACCCTTACAATTATATTTTAAGCTTACTTTCTCTTAAATTCTTATCCTAATGCAAACCACATTGCTAAATTACCAAAACATCACAAACCAACATAAGCTCAGTCACATCATTAGCCACTTTCACAAACTAATTACTACTGACATATCATCCAGCCTGTTGAACTCCAATATCCTCCACCTTACAAAGTACAAAATTTTACATTTACTCCATCAATAATGAATATAACTATTCATTAAAATGAAACTGAAAGTACCACTAGTAATGTACTTTTACCCAATAATCTCATTCCTATCTCAGTGTGGAGATGTTAACCAGATCAAGGACCCATCTTTACCACAAATAAAAATAATAAACCCACCCTTAACTCATTCTTGGCTACACTAAACAATACAGGACATGTATAACAAAACAAGCTTCCATGTGTGGCTAGTAAAATATAATCCTGACACTTTCCATTACTGAAACTTGGTTAAAACCTAGTATCCAAGATACAAAACTACTTCCACCTGGATATATAGCCTTATATCTTCTGATAGAACTCATAAAAAGCAGGTGGCGTAGCTCTTATTTGCCAGTCTTCATATATTATCCTATACAAGCAATCCATCCATCCCAACATTAAACCATGCTCCAATCCTCATTGCCTTCTTAAAGCTAAACAATAATAAACAGCTATGTACTATAGCCTTATACATTTCCCCTGGCTAAAACTCGACTACACTTCAAAGTATTCTGCCCTGGGCGTCCCAAAATATATGTAATGAAACCCTCATCATGGGTGATGTAAATATCACTTGGCCAAATGTAATCCCCAACTTCCTCCTAATAGTCTCAGTTTATCAGGCTTCACACAATCTCAACCCTGACTAGAATTCATAAAAGTAGCATCAAAACTCCATTCTCTATTGGATCCTAGTCTGAAGCTAAGTACTCTGGCATTCTCCTGGATGCTATGACCACTTACCAGCATACACCCACAGAAGTATTACCCATCAGTTTAGAACTCATCAGTACAAAACATCCAGTAACCTATCCAAATTTAAATTTTCTTAATGCACTTGAATAGTTTAACTGGACAATACTAAAAACATGACCCCTAGATGATTCAGTTAACTACTTCCACCAGTTATTATTAGATACCCTTAATGGCCTCGCCCCACGTTGAACAAAGTGAACAAAATTCAGCCATGCACCCTGGATCACAAATACAAAACAATTTCTATAAAAAAGGAACAGTCTGGAAAGAATTCCAAAGAAACAATGATTATCCTTTCAAATTTGTAGGCAATTAAGTAACCAGGCAAATAAAATTATAATTGCAGTAAGAAACATTATTTTTCTTGGCAATTACCTGAGCACAAAACCCGAAAATGCTCTGGTCCACAATTTCAACACTGCTCACTCAAGGTACAAAACAAAATCCTGCACCGTTTGCAGAAAAATCCGCTCCGCAAATGGCCAAAATGTTTAATACACATTTCATAGAAAGTATAGAAAACTTGGTTAATAATCCTAGCAAATCGTACACTACAAACTCTACAGATTAACCTTGCAATCAATCCACTTTCTCTACATTCTCTTCCCAAACGTTTCCAACTCCATCTCCAGAATTAACATCCCTTACATTGCAGCCACTACCTATAAACTGTATACAGCAACTTCTGCAAAAGATAAAACCCAGCTCCCTCTCCACTTACACTTTCCTATTGGAATATTTAACTAGCAGCCAATGCTATAGCCTACCTGGTTAGCATTCTCATAAACAGCTCTATAATCTTATGTCCCATTAATATGGAAGAAATCAATTACTCCATTACATAAAGGAAGAAAGTGAAATGAACTTACCAACTATCGTCCCATCTCTATCTTGTCCCCTCAACAAAATCCTGGAAAAATGCATACATAAGCAATTCCTTGACTACCTCATTTCTAACAGACTGCTTACAACCACCCAGCATGATTTAAGATCACAGTACAACTGCCTTAATATCATTTACTGATATGATCAACATACCTAGGGATTTAGGACAACCAACATCGGCAGTATTCTTGAATCTATGAAAAATAGTTCATATGGTGGCACACCATAACCTTTTACAGGAACTGTCATCTAAGACTTACTACCTCTTCTCTACAGTGGTTTTCAAGCTACCTGTTTCTAAGGCAGCAGTGTGCAAAATGGCAGCCCTCTCATTCACCATATCCCACCAACAAAATGGGAGTTCTTCAGGGTTCTGTTCAGACCCCTTCTTTTTATAGGATCATAGGAGTTTACTAGGCTAATGGCCCAGGGCCTTTACAAACCTAGCCAAGTTCAACCAGTGTTCCCAAGGGTGTCTGGTAAAAGCAGATACTAAAATCAGCACCTGTTGTCTCTGTCCAAGAGGGACACAGGTGGAACCCCCAGGGTGAATTTCTGGTTACCCATCCAGTTATTCAAATTGTGCTTAAAAAGGGCAAACCAAGGGGCTTTAACATACATAGGAAGCTTGTTCCAAAGGTGGGGCAACCTCTTAGACCTATGTTTCTCCAGCAAATTGCTTGTCCAATACCAGGTTAAGGACCTTTGAGCAAGTGACCCATGTGCCATTTGACTTGTGAATTTGCAGCATTTCCATTAAAACTGAGTCAGATTACTCTGTATGGAAGGCTTAGGTTACCTCTGAGCAGTCTGTACAACAGAGTGAAGGGACTGATTTCTGTCTGTCCATGTAGCACAAATCTTGAAGACCCTGAATTTTCTTTGTAAGGAACCTTAGTGTCTCCAGTTGCTGCAGTTGTTTGGAAAGGCGCATACCAAAGGGCGCATTGTACTCAATTATTGGCCTGATGAGGGAAGAGTACAGGGGGGTTATAACCCCTTTTTTTTTTTTTTTTTTATTGAGGTGATGCCTTTATGACTAATATAAAATGCCCTTCTTACCTCTGTGGAGACGTGATCAAAATTAAGGTTGCTGTTGACCTGTGTGCCCAGATCTGTCAATGACTGTGTGCTTAAGGTATTGCTGTTGATGTGGTACTTTGCAGGAACATCACCCTTGCCGAAGGGGGGATGGATGATGCATTTTTTTTGCATTAAGTTTAAGACCATGACTTGGCACCAGTTTAGTCTGTAAAATCTTGCAGGATGTTGACATTGCTAGGGGTTTCACTGATCACTGTTTGCAAACTGCCTGCCACATTCCTTTAGTTTTGGTCTATACTTCACAGTAGATTCTGAACAGTAGGGGTCCCAAAACTGATCCTTGTGGAACACCACTGGTTACAGGTCTACTGGAGGAGGTGGAGTCCCCTGTTTTGAATGTGCAAGTTCCATCAGTGAGCCAGTTTGCAACCCACCTGACATTATATGGCTTGATAACCCAGCTGGGTGAGTTTATCAATGATGCCTGAGTGGGGGTTGTCAAAGACCTTGGCTAAGTCTAGGTAAGCCATATGCACAGATTTACCCTTGTCTAGGGCTTTGGTGACCGTCTCAGAAGTCCACCAAGTTTAACAGGCATGATCTCCACTTGACAAAGCCAGACTGGGTGGGGTCGAGTGTTTGGAGATTTCTATATCTTTGTTAATAAGGTCCATGATTCATTCCGTGGCCATGCAGAGAAGGCTGGTCAGACTAATGGGTCTGTAGTTCCCAGGGTGCATGGATGCACCCCCTTTGTGCAAAGGGATGACTGTAGCTGTTTTCTGTTCCACTGGGGGCGAAGACTGTGCTTAGGCTGTGATTGAAAAGCATGCCCAGTGGTGATGCTAATTCCCATTTTAACCCATGTGGAACACAGCCCACGGTGTTGGGTCCCGTAGAGGCTGTGTTTTTGGCCTTGGAGAGGGTGTTAAGACCTGCTCCTCCGATACTAGGTGGGGGACAGGTGTTAGGGATGCTTTGAGGTTATGTGGTGGGGACATGGGAGTGAAGTTTTCACTGAACCTGTAAGCCAACAAGTTTGCTATATCCACAGGTTCTGTATATCTAGTACTGAGTACAGCGCAGATCTAGGCCTTGCCTATGAAGTTACGGATGCAATAAAAGAATGCCTTGTGGTTATCCCTACTTGGGGAAGATAATTTGGCTACATAGCTGGTGTTGGAGGACTTCACTAGGATTCTTATTTGCTTGTTTAAGTTGAGGGAGTTTTTCCAGTTTTGAGAATGTTCCTTCCTACTTTTGGACAGTAAATTCTTTCTTCTACTGTATAGCCTATTAATGACAGTTGTCCACCAAGCATGTTTGTTTTTTCTTGAAGATCTTGCTTTGGTTCTGTCAGATACAGGAGAGTCAATACAGTTGTACAGATGCTCTTATAGAAAATTGGTGTATAACTCTGCTTAGTTATCTGTTCCATCAGTGAGGGAAGGGCTGTGAAGCTATTTATGCTGTCACATAAGAGGTTGTAATTGGCCTTTGGGAAGTTTGTCTACTTGTTGCTAAGGGGAGGGGTCTTATTTACTTCTAGCGAGACTGATTTGTGGTCAGATCTCACCAGGCATGGCCACACACTGGGAGTTTTGCAGTGGTTCCACTTGAGCTCCAGATTGAGCACTTTGTGGGTGTGTCAATCAGCTGGTCCAGGGCATTAGAGTTAGTCCAGGAAACTTTGGGTAAGTGAGTTAGACCATGTGTAACTTACCGAGTCAGTGGATGGGTATTTAGTCGCTCAAAACCAGGGTGTTTTGTTGTATCTTGATTTACTCAAGTAGATCCAAGTAGGATGAGTGGATGTCCTGATTCATGGAGGGGTCCTGTAGCTGGCAATAAGCTGAAGAGGAGTCTTGCCTACAGTCAATTTCACCTGACATAATTCAAGGGAATCGTGATGTTTCTGCAATCTAGAGGTGTATTTATCTTTAATGAATATTGATGCACCATCGCCGTTGGTTCTCGTGCCTTCAGTTTGTGGTCTGAATGTTTGGAAGGAAATGTAACCTGGTATAGCTGGGGTGCTCTCTGCAGCCTTAAACCAGGTCTCCGTGACTACACAAATGTCACCATCTTCCAAAGTAAGGACTGATTCCAGTGAGTGAAGTTTCTGGTTTAGATGCCTAGCATTTAGCAGCATAACCCTGAGGCTGTTTTTAGAGGGTATTTTTCAATTGGTAATTTTGTTCTTGTGATGTTTCCTAAAAAAGGCAGTGTGGGGTGGCAGGAGCCTTAGCCAGTAACCAAAATTCCAGCGGGTGACAGATGACCATATCTAGCAAAGCATCGAGGTCAGTCAACCATATTATCACAGGCTGACAGATACTGTATGTCCTTTGACACCAGAAACTAAGCCAGTTGTTGAAGTCTATCATTTTTTGCTTGTATTGAGGTATCCTAGGCAAAGGTAGTGTTACTTAAGACTAGGGACATACCTGTGATATGCACAGTTCAGTCATGTTCCTCTTCATATGGTCCAGTGAAGTACATCTCAAGTTCACACTAACATGGACTGAGTCATGACCGTGCCTGTTGAAAGACTTGAGTGCATGTGTGATGTGGTGGATTCTGGCACCTGACACTGACCATAACTTTTTCCTTATCCAGCCTGGTGAGAAGGACATCTGTTCTCACAATGAAGTTGCTTATGACTAAGATGTTTGTTTTTGTGTTATGCCTTCGCTTGACTGGTGAGACATGGTGTGTGATATATGGTGTACTATGCTCTGCAGAGGATGTTATGTGAATTGTTTGTGTTTGGGAAGTCTGTTTAGGTAAGCTTCTGGAAAGGACCTCCGCATATGTAGGTTTGTGTTGGTTTGGTAGGTGTAGGAGGTGAGGTGTGTGCATGCTGACAACTTAGTATCAGATGACTGATTGGTGAGTGAGAGGCTGGATTCTAGGTTTCTGATATAGATGCATCATTTGTGTAGACTGTAAGTGGGTTGTCAGTGTACAAAAGGCAGTTGCTACATTAACTCAAGATGCCAATGTCGACCAGGCTGATTAAAACTGGGAAATTTTGTCCATAATGCTAGGTAAGTTGATGTGGTCAGAAAACTGGGAGAGAACAGGAAGGACCAGGTAAAGTTGAGTTGAAGACACAAGTGGACAAAAAATAAAGGGTGTGCGAGTATGATGTGTGTTGGTACCTCAGAAGCTTCGCAGAATGCATCACCTGTCAGTGAGGGACATGGGGAGAGCTCACCAAGGGAGCACCAGCAGAGTATTGAGAAAATATTTGCAGGCAGAAGTGTTTGCATCTATAGCCGCCAATGGTGCCCACTGCTGCTTGGCAGTGCTTTATGTGCAAACAAGCCCAAACACATGCAAATGTGCTTGTGTAGCAAATGAGAGCAAACTGATTTAAACAAATTAGCCAATAAAAAAGCTCAAAACTGAGCCCTGTTCCAGCAATCTTTTTCAATCGGATGAGTTCCAACCACACACCCCTGCCACTAGGGGATGTAAGGGAACCCTCTCCAACAAAAGACTGCCCTTTTAGTGCTCAAGTTATAAAAACAGAACTAGATTCAGCAGATCTGAACATAGTTTATGCTACAGCAAACAAAGCGCAACAATTTCAGAAAAAATTCAAATTTTAACATTTTTACACACAATCTTCACACTGCCTCCTGCCAAAGTAGCATTATTCAATATGCAGATGATTCAACTATCATTTCCTTTGCAAAAATATTACCCATTTAAAGCAAATAATGCAAGCTGCTGTCACTTCCATTGACACGTGGCTCAAAAATGAAACCCTAAGAAAACTAAATTACCTCTCTTCACATCTAAATCATACCACTCCGACTTTAAAATGTATTCCCTCAATAATTCAGAAATAGAACTTGTTTCCCACGCCAAACTACTAAGGGTTGCTATAGATAACTTTTCACCTGCATATCCAAAATACCATTAAACGCATCAAAAACTGGGAATGCTATATAGGCACAAAACATTTAACTTAGCCACTAAAAGAACACTAGCATACATATACCTCCTACCCTCCTTACTATATGGTGCTCCTATAATAACCAACCTCCAAATCACATTAACAAACTTAAGTCCTGTTAGAATAAATTGCCAGATTTGCAACAGGTCTGCCATTACACAAACGTTTGTGTTGCTCTTACTTTCCTTAACTGGCTGAATCTATCCCAACAACTCTACTATCAACAACTAACCATCACCCACAAATTATTCTATAATCCAGAAAAATGCCTTTCCATAAATTGTGCACTTCTGACTGAGCCCTACTCCCCTAAGGTAAATAAAGCTGCAGGACAATTGGTCTTCCTATTAAGTTACCACGTTATGGAACTCACTATCACTGCATATTTAGGTGTACACAATCACAAAATTCATATTCATGCTAAAACTAATTCAAGCACCTTCCCCTATAAAAAAAAAATCAACCTAATTGCAATCACTGATGTGTTTCTTCCTATTTTCCATTTACTGAAATCTACCCATACCAAAGACAACCTCCTCTTTCCATATATAAATCTTTCCATATATAGATAAATGTATATATTTATAATAAACTAGACAGTCCTAGATAATCCTAACAAATGTAAATAATGGCAAAATCTAACTGTATAACACACAAATGCTTATGAACCACTAGATTTTCATTCATGCTAAGGTCTGTTTCTCTCCTGAATGTTTTTCCTAGGTATCCTCTCTCCACAGTTTATTGCATACTATTACCTGTTCTATTCTAGCATTTGTTTTCTATTTTAGTATTGCATGCGATTACCTGTTCTACTGCATTGTACTATATTTTAGTATTGTTTTGTATAATAATACTTGGAGCTTTTCTCCCTGGGCCTCTGCTGAAAATGGGTTACCCACAGAGTTGGACTTTCACGGTAACTAAATGTCAAAATATTAAATTTACGTTGTACATCCCATGTCTTATCTTTGTAATTGAGTCCAACATTACATAAATTGCTGAATTCTTGCCTGCCTTAAATCTCACTCCTAAACTTATTCCGACAATTTCCATGTATTTGTAGTTTTCTCCTTCCCTTTTTTAAAGATCCATCTTCCAGTTTTTATCTCTTATAATAGACCAACTGCATTTGAAGTACTGATTTTTTTTAATTTTCATTTTCTAGTCATTTTTTTTTTGGGGCAGTCAAAAAATTTAAACTTAAAGCCTTATTTCTGGGCAATGCAGATCCTTTGTCCCATCTCAAAAAAATTATGTCCTTAGTTACAGGCAACATGACACTACAACTCCACTGCCAATCATGAGTGGACAAGGTGATCTGCTGTGGCGACCCCTAACTGGGAAAAGCCGAAAGAGTTACAGCCATTTGCTCACCCAATATTTCTGGCAGACTGTAGGAAATTTTTTTAAGCTGGCCAACTCACTACACCCCCAAAACGCATGTTCCGAGTTATTTCTTCACACCTCAGATATTTGCAATTTACCTGAGGAAAATTTTTTGAAGTCTGCTTGGTGTATAAATGCAAACACTTCCACTTCCAAGCAGAGATCCTAAACCTTTACTTTTGCTTACTTGGGAGCCTTTCACATGTCCTCCCGTTGTCTTGTAAATTGCTATTGGTCTCTCTTTAATCTTTACTAATGTCATCTGATTCTTTTAGTTATGTAATATTTTGTATGTCCTACTAATTATCCTATTAACAGCAGTTTCTGTCATAGATTTGACTAAAAACCTCACCAGAGCAGGTCTTTCACTTAAGATTTCCTTGCAGCATTCTTTTTGCCTATATTCTATCAGTCCCTAGTAAGGAAGGAAGCATCTAGCCTGTGGTCCAAATGCCTTATTGGCCTTATTTCACTCTGTTACCTTTCCTTCTCTAGTTATTTATTCCCAATATCTTGGTTTCTTTGCCAGGTTTCTCCAGTAAATTCCAGCCCCCTTTTATTTCTGTAACCCTACTTGCAGTTATCCCTATTAACAAAATCTCCTTTGACTGTTCTAGTGTTGGCTTAGTTCTTAGAATACTTTCTGCTGCTACTTCATGAATATAATCTGTATAGTTATTCTCCTTAAGGATCTTCCATCCAAAATCAAGCATGGTCTCCCCCCCCACCTTAAGGATCTTCCATCCAAAATCAAGCATGGCCCCCCCCCACACACACACTTCATTATCTCTCTCCATTTTGAACTATAAGATTCTGCTTGTGTTATGTTTGAACTTTAACTGTGTAGCCTTAAAATAATCCTTCAAATCAGGTAATCCTAAACCACGTTATTCTGTTGGAAAGCTATACTTGTCCTATTTGGCCCATGCCATCTTCCCCAACCAGACAAGTTCCTTCAACTCTTTATTATTGTTTACAACTTCTCTGGTTGATATATGGGTCAGGCATATGCGGGTCTATATTATACATTCAAAGCTTCAAAATTTTGAACCTCATATGTTCAACATATGAGTGAAACTTGAATCTTTGAATATATAATAAAATAAAAAATAAACTAATGCTGCGAGCAGTGGGGCAAGCCTCCCTGCACCCCCGCACCCCCTACTTAAATATACCAACTCAGAGTCCACACTTCAGTGCAGAAAAGGGAAATTTTCCCATTCTGCGTGTGCAGAGCCGTTGCCTTTCACCTTCGAACTTTTCAAAGTTTGATCATATGGTGTCGACCATATGACATTCTAACTTTGAAACATTTGATAATTTAATAGGGACCCACATATGCTTAAGGGACTAAAAACATTTTTGTTGCTTGTATCTTGCTATCCATAAACAGGAGCTTCTAGTTTCTGTTTTTGTTCTCTTTAGTCTCTTCCAAAACATCCTTGGTTCCTATAATGGAAGCCTTTTTAATCCATACTCTTAAATACTTATCTTATCATGCCCCCATAAATATGGGCATTGCTGAACCAATTCATTTGAGTATATAATTATAGCTATAGCCTGTTTTATCTACATTCATTTTATGTCCTGAAAAAGCTGAAACTGTCTAAAAAAAAAAAAAAAAAAAAGTTCCACATCACTGCTGTCCCTTTACCATACAAATTATATCCTTGCATTTTTGAGTCCCTTAATTTTTCCAGTAGTAGTAAATAATAAGCAAGTAAGAGGGAAGAGGATACCCCTGC
This sequence comes from Protopterus annectens, assembly GCF_019279795.1. Classification (NCBI taxonomy): domain Eukaryota; kingdom Metazoa; phylum Chordata; order Ceratodontiformes; family Protopteridae; genus Protopterus; species Protopterus annectens. The sequence continues at coordinate 1,381,538,216 of NC_056745.1, forward strand.
ATAGTTCCTATGCCCAACCTAGAGAGGACCCCCCAGTTTAATTTTTGCTCTGATCCTTCATATATCCTCCTAGTTAACCGTTTTGCATCAGGGAATGCAAATGCTTCCCCTTAGCTTACTCATAACATCACAGCTTACTCTGCTTTTTTCTCCATTAGGACCAACCAACAGCAGTGGTGTTTTCTTATGTTCTGCTTCCCTCTGAATCATCCTTATTCTATTAATGTCAAATGTTTGCCTCCCTTCCACAAAACCACATTGGTCCTGGTCTATCAATTTTGGCAGTACATTTAGCATTCTTTTAACTAATATAGACATAAACACTAAGCATGGTTTAAACTTGAAGTGGGTCTGTATGAAGCTATCTGTGTTTTTACCATCTTTGGGTATTAACAGCCACCACAGCTTTCTTCCCAAGACATTGGTGTTTCCCTTGTTTTTAAAATACAGTTAAAATCTTCTGATCTTTATCAATTTCTTCCCTCCTAAATTCCACAAGAATGCAGTCTGTTTTTAGACTTCTCTGAAGATCGATTATACATAACCATTTTTCTCATCTCATATCTCAGCTGCTGAGCCTCATCTTCCTCTAACCTTGGCATAATAGTCTTCCACAAATGTTTCCATTTGTGCTCTTAGGTTCATAGGTAGGTACTAGGCTATCTGCCCGAAGGCATTTATAAGCCTAGCTAGAATGTGTTGGCTTTTGCCGTCCCCTTAGATTAGTTCCCTGTGCCTCTGTCCAGCAGAGCCACTGAAGTGATCACCAGGGTAAATTGTTTCCCATTCACTCGTCAGGGTTTCTCTTGAGTGTTGGCGAGGAGCTCTGCCTAATGTGGATTGAAATCTTGTTCCAAAGCATGGGAAGTCTCTGGGACAGGAATCTATCCCTCCAGCATGTCCTATTTATTTTTGTGGTGAGATTTACATCCCTAGAGCGTGTGGCTCGAGGGGATAAGGTTTTCTTTAGGTGGACCATTTCCATCAATTCTGGGTTGGACATGGCCTTGTATGTCAGGCAGAGATCACCTCTGAGTAGGCAGTATGTAACAAAGTTCAGCTGGAGTTTCTTCATTCGAGCTGCATAGGACATCTGTTTGAGGCCAGTGATCCTCTTGGTGAGGTACTTCTGTGGTCTTTCCAGCTGTTGCAGGTGTCCTTGTAAGGTACATCCTAAATGGGGCGTTGTACTGTGTGATGGGTCTGAGTGATGAGTAGAGGGGCACAATTACCTCTCGATCTGGATGTGACCCCTTTTGTGATTAGGTGGGCCACATAGAAGGATTTTCTAACCACTTTGGCATTGTGATTATCAAAGGAGAGATTACAATCTACTTGGGTTCCCAGATCCCTTATTACGTCTTGTGTATTTAGAGGACTACCACCTATGTGGTAGTTTGTGGGTACTTTGTTTTTTCAAAGGGGATGGCTATGCACTTTGTCACTTAGCTTGAGGCCATGATTTTGACACCAGGTATCCATCTCGGACCCTTTTGGAGGATGTCTCTGTTAGCCAGAGTCAATTATAGGCCCTAGTTTGCAGTTGTCTGTAAACTTTGTCAGCCATAGTCCTCCCTGTGCTTGCCTGTACCTCTGAGAAGTATATGCCAAACAGGAGGGGTCCTAGGACTGAGCCCTGGGGAACGCCACTTGTAACCGGTTTAGTCGGACCTAGCTCCCGCAACTCTCACAATGTGGGTTCTGTCCGTGAGCCAGTTGGCAACCCATCTTGTGACGTAGGGGTTTATGTTCAGGCTGGTGATCTTGTTTATAATGCCAGAGTGGGGAGTGGTGTTGAAGGCCTTTGCGAGGTCTATGTAGGCTGTGTGTACCACAGTTCCCTCATCTAGCCTTGGTAATGGTGTCAAAGTATACCAGGTTTAGGAGGCATGATCTGCCCTTAAAGGCGAACTGGGTAAGGTCCAGTGTTTGGAGGTTCCCAATGTCTCTGCTAATGAATTCTGTGAGGTTGCGCTCTATAGGGCGATAGTTCCTGGGGTCTGTTGTGGCTCCACCTTTGTGGAGTGGAATAACCATTGCCGTGCGCCACTCTATGGGTACGTAGCCTGTGGAGAGGCAGAGTTTGAACAGTGTTTAGGTGAGGGGTTAGTTCGTCTTTGAGCTTGTGCAGGATGCAGCCTGGGACACCATCCAGTCCCATTGATGCTGTGTTTTTGACTTTGGAGAGGGCTGTTTTAATTCTGTTTTATACAGTTTCATAAAATTTCTGAAATCTCTCAAATCTCTACAGGATGCTTGGTTATTTTTCTTGTTAGGCTCCCCAAGTTTAACACATTCCACATTATGCTGCACAAGTCATTATGCTAAGTTTTTGTGCTGTGGAGTTGTAAAAGAATAGTTGCTTTAACAGCAGTCTTTCTAAATGTATGCATATCATCCAGATACTCCCTTGTTTTCTGTTCAGTACTCTGCATTTGCACCTCTTCTGTGGGATTCCCCTTCTGCAGTATTTTAACCTCTGTCAGCTCCTATAAGTAATTCCTTTTGCTCATTAACCATATTTTTCTATTTTATTTCTACTCTAATTTTAAGCTTCATTTTCATTCTGTCCCACTGACTAGCTATAACTTTTGAAGTTACTTCTGTTGTCCCTAATAACTCTGTAATAGTTTGCACTACCCTTTCCTGAAATTCCACTCTGAGGTAGGAAGTTCCACTGTCATTTTTACTTATCTTACTCTGCGATTTTATTTCTGTTTATTGATGCATGATTTGAAATAGTTATTGGATGTGTTAATTAAATCCAAGTGTTCCTGTAAAATAAACTTTCTAATCTAGACCAGTTATATCTTTGAATGTGTAAATTCTGTTCAAGTTCCTGTTACTGAATTCATATCTTGCATACCAAATATTTTCATAATTCAGAAATCCACCTTTTGTTAGATTTCCCCTTCTTGGTCCCCTTCATACATCCTCACTATTGCAAAATTCCAGTCCCACCTACAAGTAATATTTCCAGTTGAAAGCGGATTTCTCCCCATATTTTCTTAAGTTCCATAGTAGCAGTTTTTGGTCAAATATAAGTACATACCAGTATAATCCTCCCTTGCCAGTAGCCCCTTACTTACCCCTGTTTTCCTCTTCTCACTATTGGAGGCACTCTAGCATTTAGTTTAATGCATAGGTTTACAGAAGGTTACTAGGTTAATGGCTTTAGAGACCTTACAGACCTAGCCATATTTATCCAGAGTTGCCCCAGTTGTCTATGGTTAGGTGAGTGATGATCACAGAGGTAAGGGATCTATGGTAGTTGATACCAACTTCCTTTGTCCAGGACTGACATGGGCACAACCCCAAGAGTGAATTTGCAGTCACCCATCCATTGATCTAGGTTGTTTGAAGAGGGTCAGGGGAGGGGCTCTGTTTCTTGTTAATTGGAAGCTTGTTCCAGAGAAGTGGCATTTTCTGGGAGATGCATATATCTCTCAAGCATCACCTGTTCATGTCATAGGGTAGGTTAAGATCCCTGGAGTGAGAAACCCTTGTGCTGTTTGATTTATGAATGTGTAGCATTTCCATCAGGGCCTGGGCATACTGCCCTGTAAGCAAGACACAAGTCACCCCTTAGCAACCTGTCAGACAAAATACAGGAACTGGGCTTCTAGTCTTTCCTCAAGACTTTGTGTACCCTAATTTCTTGGTGAGAAATCTCTCTGGTCTTTCCAGTTGTTGCAGATGTCTGGTGGGGTACATGCAAAAGGGAGCATTATGCTCAGTTACTGGTCTGATGAGGACAGAGCATAATAGAATTATCCTTGGATCTAGTTGCAATGCCTTTACTTTTGAGATGTGCCACATCAAAGGATTTCCTTACTAATGTGGATCTGTGGTCAAAGTTCAGATTGCCATCAGCCTGAGTACCCAGATCACGTACCAGTGGGTCAATGCTTAAGGGGGGGTGCTGTCTTATGTAATTAGCACGGATGTCAGCTTTCCCAAAGGGAATAATATTTTTTTTCTGCATTTAGCTTTAATCTGGTTTTGGATCATTTGTCTCTGTTAACCTTGTCTGCAGTATATTAACATAATTGGGGGCCTCGATTGCTCCCATTTTGCAGTCCTCAGCAAACTTGGTCAGCCACAGGCCGTCCAAGTCGCCTGGACTTCTGAGAAATTCCGAACAGTAAGGGGCCCAGCGCAGAACCCATTGGTTACAACTCTGACTGGTCTTTTACTAGAGGCGAAGTCTCTGCCTTTGACAATGTGTGTCCTGTTGGTGAGCCAGTTTGCTATCAATGTGGTAATGTGAAGGTCAATTCCCATTTGGGGCAGTTTCTCTAACACCAGAGTGGGTGATTGTATCAAATGCATTGACTAGATCAAGATAGGTGGTATGCACCTATATTGATATAGCCAATGCATTTGATGAGATCAAGGTAGGTGGTATGCACTGTCCTTCCCTTGTCCAGAGCCTTGATGACCTTTTGAAGAAGCCAACTATGTTTAGCAGATATGATCTACCTTTAATGAATTTGAACTGGGTTGTGTCCAGAGTTTGGAGATTACCTCTGTCATTAAGAAGGTCCATAATGATTCTTTCCATAGCCTTGCAGATGAGGCTAGTTACGCTTATGGGCCTGTAATTCCCAGGGTTGGTTGATGGATCCCCCTTTGTACAGAAGGATTACTGTTGCTGTCCTCCATGCTACTGGAACATGACCAGTTTGCAGGCTGTGATTAAACAGGGGTCGAAGTAGGTCTGCTAGGTCATGTTTTAAGTTGTTTAAAAGACAGCCTGGGATGTTCTCGGCCCATTGATGCTGTGCTTTTGGCCTTGGAGCGCACCAAGATGACATGCTCTCCTGAGATAATTGGGTGAGGAATGGTGGCAGTTATACTTTGGAGGATGACTGGAGGGGGACAGGGGATGATTGTTCCAAATTTGTCAGCTAGCAGGTTAGCTTTTACCTCTGGTTGGGTATGGGTGGTGCCATACACAACCAGTTCAGCGGATAGCTGGGTATTCCCTTTTAGATTATGGACAGTTAAAAAATGCCTTGTGACTGGCTAGGGAGGCTAATTTATGCTATGTAATTGGCTTTGGAGGACTTGACAAGATCACTAATTTGTTTGAGGGGGATTTCTTCCTCTGGGACAGTTCCCTTTTGTTCTTGGGCATTAGTTTCTTTATCTTGTATAGCTCTTTGTACTAGGGGTCCACCGGGGTGGCTTGTTTTTTGTTTTTGCAAGACCTGGTTTTAATTCTGTTAGGTACAGCCAATTTTATACAACTGCTTAAGTGGTTATACAGGTCATTGGTGTACACCTCTGCAGAGGAGCCCATGTTTGCATTTGAGGGGGCTTTGAAACTTGTGCCATCACTTGGTTGGAAGTAATTTGTCTCTGAAATTAAGCGTTTTTGAGCTTGATGGGGTATCTGGTCTTCGTTACATCAAACAAATCTGATTTATGGTCCGATCTTACCAGGGAGGACATTACTTTTGGTGTGGGGGTGCAGTGCTCTCCCATGTTGGTGAATACTATGTCCAGGACATTTGAGTCAGTTGAGTGTGCTGACTAGCTGTTCAAAGCATTTGCATTGATGAAGTCCAGGAACCTCTGAACCAGCCTGTTTGTGGCCGTGTACATTTCCCAGTCAATGGTAGGATAATTAAAATCGCCGGTGAGTAAGGTGTTGGACTATACGGCTAGTGACTAAGTCCAGTCTAGTAAGCTTTTCCTGTTTTTGGTGGGGGCTTTGCCTATAGTTGGACATGGAGTAGCTGGAGAGAATCAAACTGTTTGACTAGTCTCAAAGTGAACTTATCCTTGAAGACGAATACACTTCCTCCTCTGGTTCTTTCACTCTGTGGTCTGTGTATGTGAAGCATTGTAGCCCATACTCTGCTGGGGTGCTTTCTGTGCCTTTGAACAATGTCTCAGTGCCTGCACAGATGTCTGCTCTTTCCAAAGTGAGGAGTGCTTCCAGGGAGTGCAGTTTCTTGTTTAGACTCCTAGCACTAAGCAGCAGTACCTTCAGTTTATCTCTAGAATTTTATGTTGGGAGGTTGGTTATTTTGACACTGCTTAAAAAGCCTAGAGGAAATGGGTGCAGACCATCTCTGGCAAAGCAGCATGGACTTTCTACCATGTCTTTCCAAGCTGACAGATTTTGGATCTCCTTGGACTGCAGACAGAAGCTAAGCCAATTTAGTCGATCGTATTTTGTTTGTATTGTCATCTTCCTTGTAGAATGTAGAATTCTGCTTAACACTAGGCATATACATGCCCGTGACGCAATCTGAGAATTCAGTCTCGTCTGTCTCCTTATAGTCCAGTGCGATAGTCTCAAGTCATTCATCTCTGCATAGATTGACCAAGTCATACCTGTAGTTGTGGTTGAGAGCTTGAGAGACTTGACAGACCCTGGCACCTGACAGGCAGCTAACTGTAAACTGCTTCTTATACAGCCTGATGAGGGGAACATCTTTGTCTCACAGTGGAGTCACCTATGACCAATGCAATAGGTTTTGTGGTGGTTCACCTTATGGGCTTATTTGTTGACACTTGTGTGTGTTGTGGTTTTATGCATTGTGTACAAGTGGTTTCTGTTTTAGGCCTCTGATCTTTTAGTAAGTTACTAGTGAGTGCCTTCATATATGTGGGTTTGTCTTTTCCTTATTTAGTGTGGGAAATGTGTGTGCTTGACAACCTGTTTGGCATTCAGTATGTCTGTGAGAGGCTTGCCTCAAATTTCATAGTGCAGCATCTCTCACTTGAAGTACTTTGTTTCAGGAGTACATGGTTGTCAGTATACGGGAGACAGTTGCTATTTTGCTTCAGGATGCTCATTTCTTTCAGGCTGGCCAGAGATATGAAGGAGAAACCGCCCATCTGTGATAGTAGGCTCTTATTGCAGGTTTTATTAGGAAGGGTATGGGGTCATTTCACAGGACTAGGCTGGTAATGCTAGTTCTACAAGAGGAACCTATACTTTGTGTAAGCTAAGGTTGATCAATAAGGCAAAGTTGCTCAGTGCACAACTGAGCTGCTGCTAGATAAGCAGAAAAGCATAGAAGGGTTTCACTGACTGCTGTTTAGGGAGAAACTGAGCTTGCTAGGCTTTTGTGTCTATACAGGGCACAGCTAACTGCCACTGCACAAAGAGCAGCACCATGCAAATGTGAGACTTAAATACAAGCAAAGTGAAACATGTTTTAAGCCAACTACTAATCAAGAAAGCATGCAATAAGCCTTCCACCAACAATCCCCAACTCGCAGGTTAGATCAGCACTTCTGCCACAAGGGTGCGGAAAAACACCTTACTGTAGAACAGCTGATTTGGAGCCCAAGTTTAACAAGACTACACAAGACAACACAAACTACATACAACTAACAGTTACAATGTAATACAGTGCAATTAACTACTTACAGCAGCAGCAGACAGTACAGTAACAGTGTAAGAGAAGTGCGAAAAAAAAAAAAAACTCTGAACCCTTTTGTGTTTCCCAACTCGGATAACCCAGGTTGAACACCTGCCACTAGGTGAATAACCCAACCCACCCATCGCCGTAAGTAGCACAAGTAACAAAAAAACTGAGGGTGATGCTACTTAGTGCCAGAAGTCCAAACCTCAAAATGCATGCACTCGAGGCACTCCTCAGTATGGAGAAAATCGGTATATGTGCAGTAACAGAAACCTGATTTAAGGCTGCAGAGAGCACCCCAACACTACCAGGCTGCAACTCATACCATATATTTCGGCCACAAATCCCGGATCGAAATACAAAAGAGGGGCATATCCATATTCATCAAGGATACCCACACCTCCAGGTTAGTGGCACAGCCCGATGCTTCAGAGATCATCCATGTGCAACTAGCAATGGGCAAAACTGCAGTTCAAATTGTAGCTTGCTACAGATCACCCACCATGTCTCAGGACCCCCATTCTGCATTTCTTGAAACACTGGGAAATGTAAAGGTCCTACCAAACACCTTGATATTGGGTGATTTCAATTACCCAAACATTAACTGGGGGAACTACTCAAGTACTAACTCCCTTTCCCGACATTTCCTAGAATTTATAAATTCAAACTCCCTGGATCAACTAGTCAACACCCCCACCCACCATAGGTGATAGTATATTGGACCTGGTTATCACCAACCTGGGCGACTGGCGTTCCAAACACTAAGATCAACCCCCTCGCTGGTTAGATCTGACCATAAACTAATCACTCTTGATATCCATTCCTCCCCCACCCCCATTCAAGGAAACCACCGTGAAAAACTTTTCAAAAGCAAATTTCATGTTACTTAAGACAGAGGTGGAAAGTTTCAAAGCCCCCATGCTGAAGGATAATGCTGCAAAATCCTTTATTAATGCACTCTACAGGCACCTACAAGAATGCATGGATCTTAGTTATCCCAAGCTAAACTAAGACTCACTCCTCCAAGAAAAGGAAACCAGTCTGGTGGACCCCTGCCATAAACAAGCTATACAATAGGAGGAAACTAGAACAGAAGGCAGGTTCAGTACTAACTTTAACCCCCTCTCACCCCCTAAAGAGCCCATCTGTATACCAGAAGAATGCAAAGTTCCTGTAATCACGGCTGCACAGGTAAAAACCACACTCCCCAAAGCCAAGAACACAGCATCCATGGGACCAGACAACATCTCAGGCTGCGTTCTACACGAACTACAGAATGAACTGGCACCCCACCTAAGTACCATGTTCAATCATAGCATCACCTCAGGCTTTGTGCCTGCTGAATGGTGCATAGCAAAGGTTACCCCACTCCACAAGGGGAGGAGCCACCACGGACCCCCGGGAACTACCACCCCATTAGCCTGACTAGCCTAATCTGCAAGGCCATGGAACGCATTATCATGGAACTTATAAACAAAGACATTGGTAATCTCCAAACTCTGGACCCCACCCATTTCGGGTTTGTAAAAGGCAGATCATGTCTCCTAAACTTGTTAAACTTCTTTGAAGCAGTCACCAAAGCCGTAGACCAGAGTAAGGTGGTTCACACAGCCTATCTAGATCTTGCCAAGGCTTTTGACACCATCCTCCACTCTGGAATTATAGAAAAACTCCCTAAACTAGGTATAAATCCCTATGTCACAAGATGGGTTGCCAACTGGCTCACTGACAGAACCCACACTGAAAGTAGCAGACTCCAAATCCGACTTCAAACAAGTGGAGTACCACAGGGTTCAGTCCTGGGTCCTTTCCTGTTGGCCTGTACTTCAGAGAAGTAGATACCAAACACAGAAGGTCTTTGGCTAATGAAGTTTGCAGATGACTGCAAACTAGGAGCCATAATCCTTTATAAATGCGTTCTATGGACACCTACAGGAATGTATGGATCGTGCCATCCCAAATAAAACCAAGACTCACTCCTCCAAAGGCAGGAGACCTGTCTGGTGGACCCCGGCCATAAATAAGCTATACAACAAAAGGAGAAAGCTACTACATGATGGAGCAAAATCCCAAAAAGGGAAGGCATCTCTGATCAGTACTAGCAAGAAGCTACGATCCCGCATAAAATCATCTAAGGCCAGCTTTGAAAGAAAAATTGCACAAGACACTAAAGACAATCACAAGGCCGCCTTTAGTTGTCAGGAACCTGGGGGGCAACTCCCAGATATGCTCTGCAAAATAAAAAATACACTGAACCCACAGACATTGCCAACATCCTGGCAGACAGGTTCAGTGCAAATTTCTTCCCCCCCATCCCAACAGTGTGTAGCCTCCCAGACATCACAGATGAACAGGTGAGAGCTGCCCTCTCCAAATCAAAAAACACAGCATCAATGGGACTGGACGGTGTCCCGGGCTGCGTCTTACACGAGCTACAAGAAGAACTTAACCCTCACATAAATTCACTGTTCAAACTCAGCCTTACTACAGGATATGTACCCAAGATGGCGTACTGCAACAGTGGTCCCGCTCCACAAGGGAGGTGCCACAACAGACCCCGGAAACTATTGCCCTATATAAGCCTGACTAGCCTGGTCAGCAAAGCTATGGAGCGTATCATCATGGAACTCATAAACAATAACATCGGGAACCTGCAGACCCTGGATCCTACCCAGTTCGGCTTTAAGGTCAGATCTTGCCTCTTAAACCTAGTCGACTTCTTTGAAACGGTTACCAGGGCCATAGACTAAGGGAAGGTAGTCCACACAGCCTACCTGGACCTCGCAAAAGCCTTTGACACAATACCCCACTCAGGCATCATAAATAAACTCACCAGCTTAAATATCAACCCCTATGTCACAAGATGGGTTGCAAACTGGCTCAGTGATAGAACCCACATGGTCAGAATTGCAGGTGCCTTGTCAGACTCTAAACCAGTGAAGTGGCGTCCCACAAGGTTCAGTCCTGGGACCTCTCTTGTTGGGTATTTATTTCTGAGGTACAGGGAAATACGGGAGGACTTTGGCTGACCAAGTTCGCAGATGACTGCAAACTGGGGGCCATAATAGACTCTCCGGCTGACACAAGCATCCTCCAAAAGGGTCTCGGAGACCTATAACTGGTGCCAGAGCCATGGCCTGAAGCTAAATGCTAAAAAATGCGTAGTCATCCCCTTTGGGAAAAACAAAGTGCCCCCAGATTACCACATAGGAGGTAATCCATTAAGTACAGAGGAAATAATTGGGGATTTGGGGACCCAAGTAGATAGTAATCTCTCCTTTGACAATCATGTTGCCAAAGTGGTTAGAAAGACCTTCTATATAGCCCACCTTGTCACGAAAGGTTTCACATCTAGATCGAGAGGTCATTGTACCCCTATATTCATCACTCATCAGGCCCATAATTGAGTACAATGCCCCATTTGGGATGTATCTTACCCGACACCTGCAGCAACTGGAAAGACCCCAAAAGTACCTCACCAAGAGGACCAAGGGATTCAAACAGATGCCCTATGCAGTTAGGCTAAAGAAACTCCAGCTCTACTCAGTTGCTGCTTACTGCCTACTCAGAGGCGATCTGTGCCTGACATATAAAGCCATGTCCAACCCAGAATTAATGGACATGCTCCACCTCAGGAAATCCAAATCCCTTAGAGCTACACGCTCCAGAGACTTAAACCTCAGCACAGAAATAAATAGGACATGCTGGAGGGACATTCATATCCCAGAGTCTCCCTTCACTCTGGAACAGAATCCCAGTCTAAGTTAGGCAGAGCCCCTCACTGACCCTCTTCAGGAGAAATCTTGACGAGTGGATGGGAGATCATAAGTTTACCCCTGGGATCTCTTCTGGGTCCCTGCTAGACAGAGGCACAATAAACTAACCATAAAATGGCCATCTTCTGTGACCTGCTATTCAAAGGCACACCTACAAATCTAAAAGGGTGGCGAAAGCCAAACACACACTGGCTAGGCTTATAAATGCCCTAGGGCAGATAGCCTAGTATCAACCTATGAACCTATAATTGAAACTCCTAACGATGTGGACATCCTGCAAAAGGGCCTCACGGAGACAGATGCCTAGTGTCAAAACCATGGCCTCAAGCTCAGTGCCAAAAAGTGCGTTGTCATCCCCTTTGGTAAAAACTCTGTACCCATGAACTACAACATAGGCCGTAGTATTCTGAACACCAAAAGTGTGATAAGAGACCTTGGGACACAGGTGGACAGTAGTGTCTCCTTTGATAATCACATTGCCACAGTAGTCAGGAAATCCTACATGGCACACCTCATCACAAAAGGTTTCTCATCCAGAAAGAGGTCCTTGTTCCCTTCTACTCATCACTCAGACCCATTATAGAGTACAACGCCCCTTTTGGTATGTACCTCACAAGACATCTAAAACAACTGGAAAGGCTGCAGAAATACTTCACAAAGAGTATTACCAGCCTCAAACAGATGCCCTACGCAGACAGTCTCAAACTCCAGCTTTACTCCGTCGCATATCGCCTACTCAGAGGTGATCCCTACCTAACATACAAAGCTATGCCAAACCCGGAGCTGTTGGGCATGCTCCACTTAAAGAAATCCCAATCCCTCCGAGCTACATGCTCTAGGGACCTAAACCTTGTCACCACAATAAACAACATGTCGGAGGGATAGATTCCTGTCCCAGAGACTTCCCATACTCTGGAATAAACTACCTATCTATATCAAAGCTCATTAGCACTCTTCAAGAAAAATCTTGATTGGATGGGAAATAGGAAATTCACCCCAGGGATCAACTCTGTGGCTCTGATAGACAGTGGCACAGGAAAATAATTTTCTTGGGTGGCAAAAGCCAGGGTGCCTTTTTGGCTGGGCTTGTATAGGCCCCAGGGCCGATAGCCTAGTACCTACCTATGAACCTATAAAAGTAAAATCCCAAGAAGGGAAGACGCCTCTGATCAGTATCAGCAAGAAACTGCTATGCCTCAGTCATCCAAGGCTAGCTTTAAAAGAAAAATTGCTAAGGACTCCAGAGATTACCACAAGGCATTCTTTAGATATGTCAAGAATCTCTAAGTGGCAGTTCTCAGATCTGCTCAGAGTTAGTGCAGAATGGCACAAAATACACTGAACTGACCGATATTGCCAACATCCTGGCAGACAGTTTCAGTGCAAGCTTCACCCCCAAAAGTGCCCATAACCATACCAGAAGAATGTAGTGCCCCTGTAATCAGACATTCAGGTTGAAACTGCCCTCTCCAAACCCAAAAACAGCATCAGTGGGACCGGACGGTGTCCCAGGCTGCGTCCTACACAAGCTCAAAGATCAACTAACCCCTCACCTAAACACACAGTTCAAACTCTGCCTCTCCACAGGCTACATGCCCATAGAGTGGCGCACAGCAACGGTTATTCCGCTCCACAAAGGTGGAGCCACAACAGACCCCAGGACCTATTGCCCTATAAGCCTGATTAACTTGGTCTGCAAGGCTATGGAGTGCGTAATCATGGATCTCATTAATGGAGACATTGGGAACCTCCAAACACTGGACCCTACCCACTTCGGTTTTAAGGGCAGATCATGCCTCCTAAACCTGGTGGACGACTGAGACCATTACCAAGGCTATAGACAAGGGAAAGGTGGTCCACGCAGCCCACCTAGACCTTGCAAAGGCCTTTGACACCATTTTGGTATTGTAGACAAGCTCACCAGCCTGAACATGAACCCCTACGTCATGAGATGGATTGCCAACTTGGCTCATGGACAGAACCCAAACGGTAAGAGTTGCAGGAGCTAGGTCTGACTCTCTAAACTGGTTACAAGTGGCGTCCCCCAGGGCTCATCCTAGGACCCCTCCTGTTTGGCATATCCTTCTCAGAGGTACAGGCAAGCACAGGACTATGGCTGACAAAGTCTGCAGACGACTGCAAGCTAGGGGCTATAATTGGCTCTCCGGCTGACGCAGGCATCCTCCAAAAGGGTCTCGCTGAGAAAGATGCCTGGTTTCAAAACCATGGCCTCAAGCTAAATGCCAAAAAGTGCATAGTCATCCCCTTTGGAAAAATCAAAGTACCCACAAACTACCGCATAGGTGGTAGTCCCCTAAATACGGTAGATGTAATAAGGGATCTGGGGACCCAAGCAGATAGTAATCTCTCCTTTGATCACATTAAGTGGTTAGAAAGTCCTGTGGCTCACCCAATCACAAAAGGGTTTGCATCCAAATCAAGAGGTCATTGTGCCACTCTACTCATCAGACCTTTCATAGAGTACAACACCCCATTCGGGATGTACCTTACAAGACACCTGCAACAGCTGCAAAGACCACAGAAGTACCTCACCAAGAGGATCACTGGCCTCAAACAGATGCCCTATGCAGCTCAACTGAAGAAACTCCAGCTGTACTATGTTGCATACCGCCTACTCAGAGGTGATCTCTGCCTGACATAAGGTCATGTCCAACCCAGAATTGATAGACATGCTCCACCTAAAGAAAACCATATCCCCTCGAGCCACACGTTTTAGGGATCTAAACCTCACCACAAAAATAGGACGTGCTGGAGGGATAGATTCCTGTCCCAGAGACTTCCCATGCTTTGGAGCAAGATTCCAATCTTCATTAGGCAGAGCTCCTCATTAACTCCAGGAGAAACCTTGAAAAGTGGATGGGAAACAAAGTTTACCCCAGGGATCACTTCAATGGCTCTGCTAGACAGAGGCATAGGGAACTAATCTAAGGGGCGGCGAAACCACACATTCTGGCTAGGCTTATAAATGCCTTCGGGCAGATAGCCTAGTACCTACCTATGAACCTATAATGTAAAAACACAGTAAAGGAGTGTCCAGAGTGAAATGCTACCACAGAATTGGATATGGATACAGCAGTGTACTTTAGTCGCACTTTTGTAAGCTGTTTATTCAATAAAAAGTGCCTCACTTTGTATAAATGAGTTAAGAGCCACTCAATTTTACAAAATTTATAAAGGCACTAAAAACAAGATAAGCTGATTAACAAGCCCTCTAGCCAATAAAACTGCAGAAAGCGTTTCCCCAGCCTAAACAGACCAGGCTACGTCCCAGTGCAGTAGAAGGAAATTCCAGTGATCTCTTGATGTAGAAACAAGTGCTTGCTGGAGTGTAAAAATGCACTACATTATCTTACTTTATCCAACAGCTAGCCAGATAATGAATTCAAGGTAAAGTACATCAGTAGAACAGGCAATGAGTTGGCAAAAGGCACTTTTTCAATGCAAGTACAAGGAAAAGCCGGTCTAATATATTAGAACTTTCTAAACTTCGAATCCCATATGTTCAACATATGACCGAAGTTTGAATATATAATAAAAAAATCCTTACCTTAACGGTGCAGGCAAGGGGGTAAACCCCCCTGCACCCCCCTACTTAAATATGCCAACCCCGAGATCGTACTTCAGTGCAGAAAGGGGAAATTCTCCCATTCTGCACCGAACAGCGCCATTACATTTAACCTTTGAACGCTTGAAATTTCGATCATATGGTGTCGACCATATGCCATTCAAAATTTCAAGCTTTCATGGTTCTAATGGGAACTCTGAAAAGGAAATAAACTGGGATAGCAACAACAGTGTAGAAAGGGTGGAGCTTAAGCTCCACTTAAAAGTATGTGTGGCAGCTTAAAATTACCAGGTTTAAAAGGCAGATCAACAAAGAGGTGGGTGGGAAAACTATCAGGGGATCAGCAGCAATATTTTTGATTTAAGCAGCCTTGAAATCTTTTCAGAAACACAGACCCAGAAACTGTGTGCATTTAAGTATGGTATGCTTCCTGCATTTGGTCAAAATGCATAATCTGTTCTGTGCAGTCGTTCTGCTTTATTTCCCTCAAAACAATTGAAAGATGTAGCTTTACCCAGTGACCTTTAGGAAATCTAATTATTTTTTGTAGCATAAGAGTCCACTGAGCCCCAAGATTGTCCATATGGTTTCAGCAGTTCAGTACATGTTGGGAAAGTTTCATTTTGTTAACGAAATATGAATCCATGTTACTGTTGCAGAAAAATTGTTTAGGACCTTTACATTTTGTAGTTCTTAAATTTGCTGCTATTCCATTGTTGGAGAAAATAATGCTACATTAAGTCCATGTAGTGACCATACCATTTACTAAGGTAAGTGCCCCCAAGGGCCAGAAATTAGGGTGGTTTCATGCAAGACTGTAGAAGGCCTGTAAAGGGGGGGATGAGAATAGTCAAAATAGATTCATAGGTTCATAGATCAGTACAAAGCTAGCTGCCCTTCCGAGCCATTTTAAGCTTAGCCAATTATCCCTTGGGAGACTAAAACCCTGCACCTTGTGTTTGTAAGGCAAACACCTTAACCATTAGGCCACCCTCCCAAACCTGTTTTCCTTGTAATTTTTTTGCCAGTTCTCTGTAGTGCATGCAGATCCTGAGCACCTCAGTGATCCTCTGAGAACTGCAGCAAGAGAGCATGTTTATTTTTTTGTGGAACACTGCACATGTGACATGAGCTGAAATTTATCAAGCAGAAATCTTGAGACAGAAATCCACTTCTGTAATCATGCATTGAAGACGTACTTTTGGTAAAGAGAAGGTTCTCTTGGTCTGATGCTGGATAATGGGCAGAAATGCTTGGTGGTTTGACAAGATATCTGTTATGGATGTTTCCTGAACTGGCTTTTTGTGATGAATCTAATTTTAAAATTTCTCTTTAAACAGAGGCGTTTCAGCACTTACTTGTGGCTCTTGCTGGCATATCCAGTTCTAACTGTTGTCCATACTGTGGCTTGTGTTCTGTCTTGGTCCATGATGTTTTCCATACCTGTTGCCAAAATAAATGCACGAATGATACGAACTGTGCTTCTGATGTCTCCTGAACAGGTGGTAGTGCAGCAGCCACGGAGGGTAAGAAATAGTCTATACTAGCAAGACTGATCATTTATTTCAAAATCAGCTGTTTTTATCTGAAGTACTGCTTCACTGTTTGGAGCACTTGTGTGTTAATTAAATGTAATTGTGGTACTTATAACCAATGTTGCATGATGTACACCTGCTACATACATTTACTTGAATGTGACTATGACCGTGGTAAATGTGGATTTTGGAGGTAATGTGCTGTTCACTTGAGCTGATCAGATGGCTGAAATGACGTGACCTGATGTCATTTTCATTCGTTCCTTACTCTGTGGATTTTGGATCTGACTCTGCCGCTT
Source organism: Protopterus annectens (assembly GCF_019279795.1). NCBI lineage: Eukaryota > Metazoa > Chordata > Ceratodontiformes > Protopteridae > Protopterus > Protopterus annectens. Next base: position 1,381,554,800 of record NC_056745.1, read on the forward strand.
TCAAAGCTCAAGATTTGATGATCAAGCTCCTCCTCTCCATCCCATAATATGTATGATCTCATTTGCCACTCAGTGAAGCATCAGGACTGTGTTGCTCCACTGTTAGCATTCTGTAAGTCTGCTTCTGTCATTTCCTTTTGTCGCTTTTCCTTCCTCTCCTCTCACTTCCAACTCTTAAATATATAGTTACATAAAGCCTCTTTTAAAGTCAAGTTTTGCGGGTTTCTTCTGCGTCTGGTCTCTCTTCTTCCTTTCGCTTTCCTTTCTTTATCCTATCTTCTGGTGTATCGTGGCTGAAAAGCCAGGTAAACCCTTGAGGTTTAAATACACTTCCTGTGGGCATAAGATTCCCTTGTTTGATGTCCACAGGAAGTACATTTACTGTGTTAGGTCCTGGTCACCTAGACAGTTCATGTGAGGTGTGGCGGTTTTAATCCACGTGCTCTAGTAGACTACTACAAGTTGGTTTTGAAGGACTTACTTTCCCCCCTTCCACTCCCTCTGCACCCTCCACTTCAGAGGCTCAAACCCCCACTAGAAAGAACAAGGAGGCCAGGGAACACACAGCATTCCCCTGAGTGCTGCTCCTCGGAGCTGAGGATGTTGGATCCAGTGGTGGTGGTACCCACACCCTCAGCTGTCTGTACTGTGTCCTCTGAGCACTCCTCCCAAGGATGCCTCACCCAAACCAGTGTCCAGACCACCTTCCACATCCTCCTCCATCAGGTCTACCTGGAGTTTGTCTGAACACAAGGTAGATTGAGACAATTTCTCAAGGAGTAGATTCAGATGGGGAAATGCTGGCCCCACCCCCTTCTGGATCTGTGAGCAGACATTCCTCTCCTTCCCATGGCTTCTCTGATTTGACCTTATTTGGAATTGTCAGGTCCAGTGGCACAGAGAACCAAGATGTCTGATCTGAGTGTGGCTTCCAGTTAGTCTGTTTACCTGTTCTGGGGCCCAGTGCTTCTTGGAGCTGTAGCTTAGATGGCTATTGTGGGGATTTGACTTCAACTCTGATTTTTTCGGAGTTGTTACTTCCCCTCTGAGCCTTGGCATTTGATAGCTGTTCTCAGACTCCTCTCTCTGAGTGGAGGGTGGTGGAGATTTGAGAGAAGTCTTTTCTGATGGCTTTGGCTCTGGAGTTACAACTCTTGGATCCTCAGTCCATCTGCCTTCGAGGTGGTGGAGAGGGCCCTCTCCCAGCCTAGGGGATTCCCGGTTCTCCCACCATTGTACCCCCCCCCCAGTCCCCATAGTCTGTCCTTGAGGTTCCTCATCTTCCACTGGGACAGTCTGTGCTTCAAAGTCCCCATCCTCTTCCCACTGTGGAACCCCATTTTTACTCCAACACCTCCCTGGCATGGAAGGATCCTAACACTGTAGACCCCATACCTAAGTGGGCTGATAAGATCTTAAGTGCTCTGGAGAAAACCCACTGGACTAAAGGGATCCTGGTAGACATCATGGTTGTTGCGGCAGCCACCAGAAAGAGCTAGCTCAGGAAAACTCCACTATTCAGCCCCCCAACAAGGAGTCTAGGGCTTTGGACAGGTTCAGCAAGAGTGTTTATGCTTCATCCACTTTTTTCCTTACGAGCTTTTAAGTATTTATACTATTTTACCAGGCTACAGAGGGCCCTAATCAAGGAACTCTTTCTACCTCTGTCTCACAGTCCATGGTTGAAGAGTAACACAAGACATTTTCCTCCAGAATGTCCACTCTACAATTTCTGTTTCATCCATGAGGCTGATTGCCCATGCAGCTGACTGCACCTCTAGGGACACTGGTTCTGGCATTGCCATTGGGCGTCATGCCTGGATGCAGCTGTCTGACTTTGTGGAACCTTTCAAATTCTCATTTGTCAACACACCCTTTGGTTCATCTCTGTTCAGCCCCACAGTTCGTTACATACTCTCCTGCGGTGAGAAGGATGGTAAGACCTTGTCTGACATCTCAATACATTTTTCTACTCCACAAAAATCCTTTTCCAAGAATCGGCGTGGAGGAAAAAAAACTAGTTCAGAAAATCTCAAGGTACTTTCCAGGAGTCTCAGGGAGACTTTACCCCAGAGGTTGGGGGAGATGGTTACAATGGTAGAAGCCCAATGGGTAGAGGAGTCTGCAAAATCAAGGGTTTTGGGATTCTTCCTCTGACCTTTCAGCCGGCGCTCCTTAAATGTTGGCCATCTTTCGGTCTCTGGAGGCAGTCTGTGGAGGCTTATCCTAGCACCCAGAAGCCTGGATAGCCATCACAAACTATCAATGGGGGAAAGGATTGTATCCAGAGGGTACTCCATTCCCTTCTTAAACCTTCCCAAACCAAAAACTAACTTCCCAGATGTGCCACTCAGAGGAAGGCAGCAGCGCTAGAAATTACAAAACTGCTGCAAGTCATCCAAGGAGGTCCTGCCTGACCATGCCGGATTGGGTGTTTACTCAAGGTACTTTTTAGTACCAAAGAAAACAGGAGACCTAAGGCCAATTTTGGATTTGACAAATCAGTGTTATAAAAAAACTTGAAATTCGGGGTGGTCATGATCCAATACATCCTACCTCTTCTGAAGCTGGATGACTGGATGTGCTGAATAAACCTGAAGATGTGTACTACCATATCAAAATGGAGAGGACCTCCAGAAGGTATCTATTTTTCAGGCTGGGAGCCAGCCATTACTAGTTTTGAGTGCTTCCTTTTGGTCTCACCCAGGGCATTCACTAGATGCATGACAGTAATTGCGGCTCATCAGACTGCAGGGATTTTGTGTTTCCTTATCTCAACAAGTAGCCCCTAACCACTTCAGCCAGGCTTCTACTTTTTCAGGCCAGGGATTACCTGTTACAATTAGCTACAGCTATGGGCATAACTGTAAACACAAATCACAGCTCAGTCCTGTCCAGATAATAGACCTTATTGAAGTTCATTTTGACACAACCAGAACTATGGCCTTTTCTACCTCCAGACAGGGTATCCACTCTAAGGGTTCATGTGTTTCAAATCCTAGCAATCCCAGCTACTTCAGCAAAACTAGAACATTAAGCTCTTTGGCTGCCACAGTAATGTTATTGCTCACAGCACACCTACATATGCGAATTCTACAGTGGACGTTATCAATTCAGTGGTCATTAAATTAGCGTGTCCTGTCTCATCCTGTAAAACTGCTGAGGGTTTGCAAAGACTCTGTTGTGGTGGCTCCGTTCCCCAGAAGTCTACCAGGATTGTCCCTTCATTCTTCCCATGCCAGATGCCATGCTGACCACAGATGTCTCCCAGGTGGGGTGGGTGGCCATTTTCTGGGACGGACGATACAAGGAATGTGGTCTCAGGAGACCAAATTGCATATCAACATCCTGGAGTAGAGTGGTGGTTCTAGCACTGCAAGCACTATACAGCTTCCTTCCTCCCGGGACCATTGCAGTTCATACGGGCAATATCTCCGTGGTATGGTACATCAAGCAAGGGGGAACCGGATCTTACCCGTTGTGTCAAGAACCAATGAGTGTGGCAATGGGCAATCTCTGCCAACCGCTTTCTAGTCTCAACACACATTCTGTGGGAGTCCAGCATTCTAGCAGACAGGCTCAGCAGAACGGTGTTTATGCATCATGAGTGGTCTCTGAGCCAGTCAGTGGCAAACATGAACTTCCACAAGTGGGGTCAACCCTGTTGCAACCTTTTTGCCTCTCCCCTCAAATGTAGCACATTCTTTGCCCTGATCCCTCTTCAGGAACAGCACTCGAGAGATGCTCTAGACCATGCTTGACCCCCACCCCCCCTCCCCTAGGTCTTCTCTATGCATTTCCACCCTGACCTCTGATTCCCAAATTCCTTGGGTAAGCTCATCAGTTGAAAAACAGTCATCCTTATTGCCCCTTTCTGGCCTCGCCAGGTCTGATTCTTCTTTGGTATCATCTTTGTCCACCGTGGACTCTGGGACCTTGTCCAGACCTGTTGTCCCAACCCTCGGGACAGTCTCATCCTAACTTTCAAGGTTTAAAATTCACCACATGGTTTCTCCAGTTCTAGTGATGGCTAGACATTCCAGGCTTTCATCCCCAGTCTGATGGATCCTGATTTCAGCTCACAAAGCATCTACTAGGAAAGATGTATGAGCAAATGGAAAAGGTTGTCTATTTGGGCTCAGCAGAAGTTGATGGATCCTTTTACAGCTCTTGTTCGTGTGATTTTAGACTTCCTGATCTTTCTCTTTCAGAACTGAGCCAGGGTATTCCACGGTGAAGGTTCAGTTGGCAGCCATTTCACATTTCCAACCTGGGGAAAACTCTGCTACCCTAGCGTCTTCTAAACTATGTAAGATTTTTCTCTGGGCCACCTTTTTACTCCATCCCCAAATCAAAGATCTTAACCTATCCTTGGGATCTTAATTTTGATTTTACAAACCTTTGTTCTCCCTCCATTTGAACCAGCAGCTAAAGTGGGTCTGAAGTTTCTCTCCTGGAAAATGGCCTTTTTAGTTATGTCAGCAAAAAGGGTTTCTGAGCTCCAATCCCTCTCTGCTAAACCTTTGATCTTCCATAAGGAGAGTTTCTTTATGGACCAACCCATTCTTTTTACCTAAAGTGGCCACAGAAGACTGTATTAACCTGTCCATTCATCTCCTGGTTTTCTTCCCAAATTTTCAAAATAAGGGAGAATACACACTGCATCTCCTGGATGTTCATAAACAATTATGCTTTTATCTGGGCAGGACAAAATTCTTCAGAAAATCTGACAAGCTGTTTATATCCTTTTCAGATGAGAGGAAAGGCACAGCAGTTACAAACCTACTCTAGCCAGAAGGTTGCAAGATTGAATCTCCGTTTATTCACTAAAAGGTTTGCCCTTGCCAGGGCTTGTCAAAGCTCATTCAGTGAGGTCTGTGGTGACTTCTTAAACCTTTTCCTTGAGAAAGTTAGTTGATATCTTTGCAGTGGCATCTTGGTCAAGGTCTCGTACTTTTATTTTGCCTTACAAACTAGACCTAATTTCCAGGAATACAACTGGTTTTGGCTCTACGGTGCTTTAGAATATCCTTCCATAAGGGCCACAGTAGGTTCTGTGTAGCTGGGAACCCTGTTTCACAGATTGAGGAACAAGTGAAAATGACAACATCAGATAGTTCTTAACATAACGTTCCATCTTTGTTTATTTTTATTATTCCTGTACCTCTCCGCCTTCCTTCCCCTTGGCCTTTTTCCATGTAGACCTGATGGAGTTTTTCTCTCAGGAACTGTAGTTCCTGATGTCTCTGGGTTGAGCTCCTGAATCTTTTCCTTAGTCTATATCTATATAGATACTTTGGATTCATAGGTGTTTACTAGGCTCATGACCCCAAGGGCCTTTTTAAGCCTAGCCATGCATCCCAAATCCCTGACAAGTTCCGATACCCTTTTTGAGATGAAACATAAGATGTTGTGGGAGCTGAACCATTTACAGGTTGCCTGTGTCCATTAGAGACATGAGTGCCAAACCAGGGATGAATTTCCTGTTCCCTATCCAGTTGTCCAAGTTGCACTTAAATTGGGTTAGGGAGGAACTCTGCTTCACATAGATGGGGGAGCCTGTTCCAGAGATGTGGTAATCTGGGATGCATGCTTCTCTCTCCAGCAGGTCCTAGTTATATCACAGGCAAGGTTTAAGTCTTTAGAACAGGTAATTCTGGTGCGGTTTGATGATCCTCCTGTATAGCCAAGAAACAGAGTGGGGTCCGGTGATGTCCTGTATGTCAGGCATTGATCTCCCCTCAAAAGCCTGTAGGAGACTGAATATAGGGATAGAGCCTTGAGGCAGTCTGCATAGGACGTTGTACTTAAGCTTTGTATTCTTTTAGTGAGGAGTCTCTGTGGATGTTCCAATTGGATATGCCTGGTTAGGTACATACCAAAGGGGACAATTGTACTCAATGATGGGTCTGATGAATGCTGAATACAGTGGAACAATGACTTCCTTGGACTTGTTGCGCAACATAAAATGATTTCCTTGTTACTGTAGACACGTAATGATCAAAGGCTAGATTGCTACCTGTGTATCCCTAAGCCCTTGACTACTGGGTCAGCTCTAAGGGGTGTGTTGTCAATACTATAGTTACCAGGGGTGGAGGACTTCCCAAAAGATACTAGTATGCATTTCTTGACATTTAGTTTTAGTCCATGGCTCTGACACCAATTTGTCAGTGTAGGATTCAATAACTGATCCTAATTTGCAATATTCTGCAAATTTAATGTCCGCGAGAGACCACTGACATTGGCCTTGACTTCAGAGAAGTAAATGCCAAAAAGGAGCAGTCCAAGGACTGATCCCTGAGGGACTCAACTTGTGACTGGCCCCTTTGTAGAGGTGGGCTCCCCAATTCTAACTTCCTGGGTCCTGTTTGAGCCAGTTGGTGTCCACCAGGTGACATACAAGTTTGTACCAAACATCCTGAGTTTGTCATCGATGCCCGAGTGAGGTATTGTCAAATGCCTTTGCCAAGTCAAAGTAGGCAGTGTGAACCATTTTGCCCTCCATTGCTTTGGTGACTTTGTCAAAGAAGTCCACTAGGATGAAGTAGGCATGATCTGCCCTTGATGAAACCAAGTTGGGTTGGGTCCAGTGTCTGTAGGTTTACTGCATCATTGATCATTTCCATAATTCTTTTCATGACTTTACATATAAGACTAGTGAGACTTATGGGGTCTGTAGTTGTCCCACCTTTGTGCTGAGGGATGACTGTTGCTGTTCATTCATGAGGCATGAAGCCTGTTTGGAGGCTATAGGAAAATAGCAATTCCAGATGCCCTGATTAGGTCATGTTTCATGCTATTTTAGAAGGCATCCTATGATAGTCTGGGCCCATTGATGCAGTGCTCTTGGCCTTAGAGCATTAAGGACCTGTTCCGTAGTGATAGCAGGAGTTGTATATGATGGTATTCCCTGAGGGAAGATTGAGGGGAAAGAGGAATAAAATTGGAGCTGAGTTTATTGGCCAGTAGGCTTGCTTATATCTTCTGGCTCAGTATAGTTGGCTTCATTTACAAAGAGCTCTGCACAAAATTATGTATCATCTTTGAGGTTGTGGACATAGCTAAACAATATTGTATGGTTGCCCTTGGCCCGGGAAGCCAAACTTACCTCAAATTTGGCTTTGGTAGACTTTGTCCTCTGAGATGTTTAGTTTGAGTTTGCTTTTATCCTGCTTGGGTGCTGCACCTCCTAATTTTTGCCATGATTTTCTTCCTTCTGTTATACAGCCTATTGATTATGATTCCACTAGGGTAGCTTGTTTTTTTGTTCTGTACTGCTACCTCTGGTGGGTACAGCTGCCTTTATGCAGCTATTGACATGCGTTTACAGGGTTTCTCTGAACAGTTCTGCATAGACAGCAGTGTTCTCAGGGTTTATGGGCGCTTGAAATTTTGCCAGGTTATCACTTAATAGCAGGAGGTTAGCCTTAGTAGTTCCTGAATAGTCCAGGTTTAGCTAGGGGTCTGGATTGTGTTTTTACTTCAGAGGAGGCCATTTTTGTGGTGTAACCTTATTAGGGAAGACATAGTAGAGAGTCTGCAGTACTCTCCCATATTAGTGAGGACCAGATCCAGCATAATTTCACCTCTGGTCTGGTGTATTGACTGTCTGGTTCAGGGAGTTTGTGTTTGCAAAATCCGGGAATCTCTGCTGTACGTTTGGTATCATATAGGATTCCCAGTTAATAGTGGGGTAATTGAAGTAGCCTGTGAGTATGGTATTGGGTTGGATGGTGAGTATTTCTAATAAGTTTAAATATATGTTGTCACATCTCGCCTTCATTCTTGACAGTTGGGTTTGGAACAGAGTATTTGTTCTGACTCTACCTAATACTAAACCTTGAGAGCTTCAACTGGCTCGAGGCTATACCCGATCCCATGATGCCTGGAGAGAGTTCCCCAGATCTCGTTTCCAGCTTTGCTGGATCAAGATTGCGTTTCACTGGCTCAGGCTAAGTTTTAGTATATTTTTGGTTTATTTTTCTCCTTTGCTAGGATTGTAAACAAACTTTTGCCTTATCCTCTTAGAGGATTTTTGGTGTGTGTGTTAATAGGTGTACTGTTACTGCTGTTTGCAGTTTCCTTGTTATGTGGGCCATTTCCCTTGCACGCCTGTATTTCTATCCCTATCTTGTTAAACTTTAATTTTATCCTTGGTGAACCCATTTAAATTAGAGGGTTCATTGTTTTGTCCTTGTGTTAGCCCATTTAACTTAGAGGGCTCCCCTTCCCTTTTTGCACTCCGGGTCATCATTTTAGTTAGAGACATCTCTAGCTAGAGGAGATTGTCTTAAGTTAGAGACTTTCTTTTCTAGCGGTTAAAAAAAAAAAAAAAAGTAAACTTGTTTAGGGCTAAGTTTCTTTTGCTGTGTCTGTGTTGGGGGGGGGTGACAGTATTTATTCTTTATTACTGCTAAAATGTCTAAAAATTCTTGTGAAAAAGCTAAAGAAGCCAAGCAATCTGGCTTCAAAGTGTGACTCGTGCACACACAAGATTCCTCTGATGGGCACACTAGCTGTGTCTACTTTTTAGGTGCCATTCATCTGCAGAACTCCTTAGTCTGCCATGGATTCCACTCCAAGGTCCTGCAGGAACAGACTTATTGTGAGGGGGGGTCTGCTTAAAAGTCCTTTTGATGTGGCGGTAGAAAGGAATTGGCCATCAAAATCCTCTGTCTCTCTCTTCTGAAAAGTCTTCTAAAAATCTTCCTCTGCTCCGGTGTCCGAGCCGGCTAAGAAGTCCAAGCATGCATCTTCAGACCCGAAGGCTATCGGACCCAAAAAGACTGCTCCATCGGCTCAACCAGTTTTATTGGAGCCACAAAAAGAGCCGGTCCCTGACTTTGGAACCAGTCTACTCAGTGCCTCGGTCACCCCTGTTGCAATCGGTGGCTGGTAGCCATAAATCGTCCACGATTTCTTCTCGATCATCCAGTAGCTTCTCTGATGATGATGTGGAGCAGGTGGTGAAGAGGTTGCTACATACACCAGCCTTAGCCAAATTTCTCTCAACCCCAGTCCAGATGGAAGTGGAGCAGACTCCTCTCCCTACCTTGTCTTCTGTTCCTCCTCCAACTTGGACTAGCTTGGAGCTGGAATGCTTGGAAGTCCATGCAGTGGGAACTGTATGTTCTGAAAACCACTACCGGTATATCAGCCCCAACTTCTGCTCAGACCTCTATGTGATCTTCCATCAAGGGGTCTGGGAGTTGACAATCCATTGTCTTGTCCAGGGGGAACAGTCGGGTCGGACACTTGTCTGTGATTCTTCCTCTCAGGGCCTTGGCACAGGTGAGTTCAGTGCCCACATCAGCTTCTGAGCCATCCTCCTTGGCACAGGAGTGCTCTCCGGGTTCCTCCTGAGCCAGAGTCTCTCTCTGGTTGAGACTGTGGTGCCTTCAAGGTGATTAGAAGCGTGTTGTCTCTTCAGATAGCTCCACTCTCTGCTCCAGCTACTTTCCCCCTAAAGGACCGGTGCCATCCTCAGTATCATCTCTCCAACCAAAGCGTAGAGGATCAATGCTCCAGGATGCCCCAATGGGTGACCCCCCCCCCTCTTCTGAAACCTCCTCAGAGTACCCCTTGGAGGAGGTCCCTCGGAAGATGACTCCAGAGTCTGTCACATCAGATACGGACTTAGAGGATTAAGAAGGGTCCCCACGATCACCCTCTGAGGATGTCTCCTTTTCAGACATCTTAGAGATCTCTGAAACAGAGAGGTAGTCAGAAGACCCTTTCCCCTTCTGAAGATGAGTCCATATACCTGGAGGCATTTGGATCTTGACCCTCTACTTCTTGGGTCTCTCCACCTTTCAACAATCTCCTGGGTGTAGTCAGTTGAAAGGCGTGATGCTCTCCAGAATCCATGGAACCTGTTCCTAGGAGGCCCAACAAATTTATTACATACCCTGATGAGTTTTTATCCAAAAGTATCCCAGTTGATGCTATGGTGGTGGCAGCGGCCACCAAGAAGGAATTAGCAGAGACTTAATCTGTTCAACTGCCGAATAAGGAAACCGAACGATGGACAGATATGGAAGCTTACTTTTTCCTCTGCATCCTTTACAGTCGGGTTGCTGAACTATTTATCCCATTTCACCCCACTTCAGAGGGATCTCCTGAAAGAGCTAGGAGATTCCCTGCAAGGTGCTTAAGCTGAGGGAGTGCCGGACAAGGTAAATTCTCAGCTTGGCTATTGAACTCTGTGATGAGCTCCTCCATGCGTCTCATCTCGTATGCAGCAGATGGAGTGAGTAGGGCAGCAGGCACAGGAATAGCTCTGACATTCCTGGATGTGGCTTTGTTTGCTGAACCCTTTAAGTCTTTGTTCGGGCCAAAGGTTAGAGACTTTGACCAGGTGCGAGCAAGAAGGCAAAACTGTCTGCCATGGGAGTAAGTTTCTCCATCCCTAAAAGGCCTTCTCCCAAAGGCCAGAAGGGCAGGAAAAATGTGGTTCCGGAAATCGCAGAGAGCTTCGGATGCACATGGTGAATTTTCCCCCAGGGGGAAATAATGGAACATGCCACCCTCTCAGCAGAGGGGGTCCATAGAATCAGGGTGACAGATGCTTTCTCTGGCAGGCCCTTCCAGTGCTACTGAGAGGCCCACCTGCCCACCTCTGGAGGCAGTCGGTGGCAGACTATCGCTGTACCAAACAGCCTGGCTAATATCGCCAGAGACAAGTGAGTACAGTCTATTTTTATATCCAGGGGATACATCATACCCTTTTCTACTCCACCCTCACCAGCAAGATCAATCCTCCCAGACATTCCACCCTGTCAAAAGGGATTAAGCAACTCTAAAAATTCAAAGGTTGCTAAAAAAGTCTTATCCAAAAAGTCCCTGCAGACCAAATCTGATCTAGAACTTGCTCAAGGTTCTTTTTAGTTCCAAAGAAGACTGAACTGGAGGCCCATTTTGGATTTTGACAGACTGAACAAGTCTGTCAAGAAAACAGAGTTCCAGATGGTGACACTACAGTCCATACTCCTTCTGGGAAAGGACAATTGGATGTGCTCCATTGATCTCCAAGATGCATACTACCATATAAAGATGACAGATGATCCAGGCGATACCTACACTTCTGGCTGGGAGCCAGTCATTACCAATTCAGATCTCTACCCTTTGGATTCACTACAGCCCCCAGAGTGTTTACCAAATGCATAGCAGTAGCCATGGCTCACCTGAGACTGCTAGGATTCTGGGTGTTCTGTACTTGGATGACTGGCTCCTCACCACCACCCAGCATCTACTGACCAAGGCAATGGACATCACTATACATCTATGCTCATGGCTGGGTATTACCATAAATTATGAAAAATCTGCCTGGTTGCCTTTACAGCATATTTCATTCACAGAAGCAGACAAACACAAAAGACATGGTAGCAATACTGCCTGTCAAAAGGGTGCAAACACTGCACTATTGGGTATCAATCTTGCTCTTGAGAAGGAAGGTGCAGGCAAGTTTTTTTCTCAAGGTTCTGGGGTCGATGGCAGCTGCAATAAAATTAGTCCCACTGGCACTTTTACACATGAGTATTACAGTGGCTTCTCTTTGCTCACTGGTCCATGCAGGCATTGCCCATGTCACATAAGATCCTAATTATGGATACCTGCAAGAAGGATCTACGTTGGTAGCTTCAGTCCACGCAGGTAACGATAGGCAGACCGTTTCCTCCCCCATCCAGTAGCTACAGTGACCACGAACGCTTCCCAGATAGGGTGGGGGGCATTATCTGGGACAGACAATCCAAGGGATTTGGTAGGAGCACGAATACCACTTGCACATCAATGTCTTGGAGATGAGAGCAGTGCTTCAGGTGTTGCAAGCATTCCAGAGCTCTCCAACAGGTACGATTGCAATACAGACTAACAATATGTCCATGGTGAGAGACATCAACAAACAAGGCGGAACCAGATCCTACCCTCTGTGTCGAGAGGCTGTGTGGCAGTGCGCAGTTTCTTAACATTTTCTGACTGCAATGCACATTCCTGGGAAATCCAACATGATGGACAGGTTAAGCCAGGCAATTCTTAGGTCTCGAGTTTTTCCTGGAAACAAGAAGTTGCGAACTAAATTTTTCACAAGTGGGGCCAGCCTTGCTGTGACCTCTTTGCCACTTTCATGAACGCCAAATGCAGTAGCTACCTTGCCGTAATCCCCCGTACGGGGGAGTCACCAAGGGATGCACTTGTTCACGATTGGCCCCTGGAACTACTTTGTACCTTTCCCCCATTTCTATTGATACCCAAAGTTCAGAAAGCAGTCGAGTCGCAAACTAATTCTTATCGCTTCATACTGGCCTTGACAAATCTGGTTCCCTTTCTTTTGGTCCCATCTTCAGGAGGACCCTTGGATTCTGGACCCAGTTCCGGACCTTCTGACTCAGTCAGGGATGCTCCACCCCTCTGTTCCGACTCTGGAAGCCTGGCTAAGATGGGAAGTGAAGTAACCAAACTGTCAGCTTGATTACTCCACTTTCCATCTTAGCCAGGCTTCCAAACATTTCCACTGCGGTCCGATGAAACTAGATCACAACTAGAAAACTGTATGCTAGCAAATGGGAAAAGGTTTTCTTGCTGGGCTGCCAGGAATCCTCTAGATCCCTTTACACCCCCTATTTCTTCAATTCTTGAATTTTTAGCAGAAATTTTCAATCAAAGTGCAGCTGCAGCCACTGTAGGAGTACATCTTGCTGCCATTTCAAAATTCCACATAGGAAACTAGGGATCAAATATTATGTCTCAGATTATGCAAAGCTTTTCTGAGGGGTCCATTCTTAAGTCCCCCAATAAGAGTCGCCACCACCTTCGGATCTAAATTTGGTACTTCATAAGTTAATTCTCCCTCTGTTTTAACCAGCTTTGTCTTGCCCACTAAAATTTCTAACATGGAAGACAATTTTCTTAACCGCCATTACTTCAGCCAGGAGGGTTTCTGAACTTCAAGCCCTGTCTATTTGTACTCTGTTTTTTTCACAAAGACAGAGTCTCTCTGAGAACAAATCCTTTTCTGTCCAAAGTATGCTCTGAGTCCAACTTAAAACAATCTATTGATTTACCTCTCTTTTCCCAACTATAGCAATAAGGCAGAGTATAAGCTTCACCAATTGGATGTCCATAGACAATTACATTTCTGTTTACATAGGACAAAAGAGTTTAGAAAATCTACTCAGTTTTTCCTTTTCTGATAAGAAAGTAGCTCCAGTTTCAAGGGTCACTTTATCTAAATGGCTTACAGATACCATTTCTTATGTATATACCTCTCAGCAAAAGCAACTACCAGGGAGAATTTGAGGCCATTTGACTAGAGCTATGTCATCCTCCACCACCTTTCAGGCCAGACTTCCGCTGGATTCAAGTCTGTGCTGCAACTGCATGGGTTAATCCTCGTACCTTTATCACTCATTACAAAGTAGACGTGGCCTCCCGGAACAGGGCTTCCTTTGGGTTCCACTGTTAAGAGTTTATTCCCTTGAGCCACCCGAGAAAGAAGGTGCTGGGGACGCTCTCCAACCATCAAGAATGAAGGCGAGATGGGACAACCTAGCATAAAGAAGTTATGTACTCATCATAATGTGTTTGTCCATGATCTCACCTTCATTCTTGCATCCCACCCTCTTTCCCCCTACCTGGAGGATCGAGAGGAAAAATTTCTGGAATTGGTCATGAGTTTTCTGATTTCCTTCTCTCCATGACGCATGGGCTTGAGGAGTATGACTACCTTATGTTTTTGATGAATTGTACACTCTAGTATTTGCAAACAAGATCTGTGGAACCCTCTCCAGGCATCATGGGACAGGGTATAGCCTCGAGCCAGTGGAAATTCTCAAGCTTTAGTATTGGGTAGAGTCTGTACAAATACTATGTTCTGAACCCAACCATCGAAATGAAGGTGAGATTATGGACAACAAACATGGAATGTTATGAGTACATAACTTGTTTCCTGGGTCATGGAGGGGCACCTGTAGCTTGCAAGGAAGTTGTATTGGATTTTGCTTATGGTGATTTGAACGTGGAGCAGCTCAAGTGAGTTGTCCTGTTTGGCGAGCCTTGAGGTATGTCTGTTTTTGCTGTAAATAGTCATATCTCCCCTTTACTACTGTGTAGTAACTGGTCTAAATGTGTGGAAGGCATTATAACCTTGCACTGTTGGTGTGCTCTCCGTGACTTTAAACCATATCTCTGACTGCACAGACGTCAGCATTCTCTAGGGTGAAGAGAGCTTCTAGGGAGTGGAGTTTTTTGTTTAGACTCCTGGTATTGAGCAATAATGCCTTTAGATTTTCTTTGTTTTGATTTTCTATTTCGGAGGTACTTTCAGTTTGACATTGCCTAAAAAAGTTGTATAATTTTTAGCAAACTCTCTGAGGTAATCTGACTGGAAGGAGGCATTATGAGGAGGAGCATCAAATCTTGAGCTTTGAAAGCAGCCAATTCAGATCAGCGGTCTGATCTGAAACCTACAGGTTGAGAGAGAATGAATAGAGAAAACAGATGGAAAACTATGGTAAGAAAACTTTTTTTATCAAGCAGAGATGTCAAAGGATCTAGAATACAATTTTTTTTTTTTTTTTTTGGAAAAAAAACGGGACTAAAGGTGGAGGGGTCTCGATTTACATCAAAAATAAATATACTTCAAGGCTGGTCAAACAAAGCAATGCACTTGAGCTTCTCCATGTTCAAATCACCCTAGGTAAAGTCCAATGCCACTTCCTTGCAAGCTTGTAGGTTCCCCACTATGACCCAGGAAACCCATACCATGTATTTAAACTGATTAGAAACACTAATCATCCAACCCAATACCATATTCATGGGTGACTTTAATTACCTCACTATTAACTGGGTATCCTATATGACATCAAACATACATGCACAGAGATTCCTGGATTTTGTAAACACAAACTCCCTGGACTAAATAGTCAATACACCAACTAGGGATGCAACCATTCTGCTGGTCCTCACTAATATGGGAGTTCTGCGCACCCACTACTGTAATGCCTTCCCTGGTAAGGTCAGACCACAAAATGGTCTCCTTTGAAGTAAAAGTAAAGTCTAAACCCCCAGATAAACCGGGAATATTCAGGAACTATTCTAAGGCTTGCCTCCTGCTATTAAGTAAGAACTTGGCAAAATTTCAAGCCCCTATAAACCCTGAACACTTCTGCCTATGCAGACCTGTTCACAGAAACAGTGTACAAGTATGTTAATAGCTGTATTGAGGCAGCTGTACCCACCAGGAAGTACAAACTAACTCAAACAGCAAGCCACCCTGGTGGAATCACAAAATCAGTCGGATGTATAACAGGAGGAAAGAAATCATGGCAAAAATTAGGAGGTGCAGCACCCAGCAGGATAAAAGCACGGTCATTAAACTAAAACAACTCTGACAAGTGAAGTATACCAAACCCAAATTTGAGGCAAGTTTGGCCTCCCAGGCCAAAGACAACAAAGCATTCTTTAGCTATGTCTGTAACCTCCAAGGCAATACACAATTGTGTGCAGAGCTCATTGTAAATTGAGTTACCTGTAATAAGCCAGAAGATATAGCAAACCTGGCTGATAAATTCAGCTCCAACTTTACTCCTCACTCCCACTCAACCTTCCCTCAGGAAATATCAACTATATCTCCCCCTACTTATCACTAGGGGAACAGATCCTTAATGCTGTCTCCAAGACCAAGAACACTGCATCAATGGGCCAAGACAATATCCTAGGATGCCTTCTAAATAACAATAAACATGACCTATCAGGGCCTCTGGAATTACTATTTAACTGTAGCTTCCAAACAGGCTTCGTGCGTCATGAATGGAGAAAGGCAACAGTCATCCCTTTGCACAAAGCTGAGCCATCTTCAGACCATGGAAACTACAGACCCATACTTCTCACTAGTAGTGTATGTAAAGCCATGGAAAGAATTATCATGGAGATGAGCAAAAGAGGTATAGAAAACCTCCAGACACTGGACCCAACCCAGTTTGGTTTCATAAAGGGCAGATCATGCCTATTCAACCTGGTGGACTTTTGAGATGGTCACCAAAGCAATGGATGAGGGCAAAATCGTTCACGCTGCGACCTTGACCTGGCCAAGGCATTTGGCACAGTACCCCACTCAGGCATTGTTGAGAAACTCAGGAGGTTGGGTACAAACTTGTAGGTCATCCAATGGATAGCCAACTGGCTCTCAGACAGGACCCAGGAAGTTAGAATTCGGGAGTCCACCTCTACAAAGAGGCCAGTCACAAGTGGTGTCCCTTGGGGATCAGTCCTTGGACTGCTCCTTTTTGGCATTTACTTCTCAGAAGTCAAGACTAATGTCAGTGGTCTCTGGCTGACTAAATTTGCAGATGATTCTAAATTAGGAGCGGTCATTGAATGACAAATATTCTCCAGGTGGGGCTGACACAGACAAACAACTGGTGTCTGAGTCGTGGACTAAAACTAAATATCAAGAAATGCATAATAGTATCCTTTGGGAAGTCATCCATCCCTGATAACTATCATTTTGACAACACACCCCTTAGAATTGACCCAGTAGTTGGGGACTTTATGGATACACAGATGGTAATCTAGTCTTTGATAATCACATGTCTAAAGTGGTGAAGAAATCATTTTATGTTGCGCAACTTGTAAACAAAGGTATGACATCCAAGTCCAAGGAAGTCATTGTTCCACTGTATTCGGCATTCATCAGACCCATCATAGAGTACAATGCCCCCTTTGGTATATACTTAACCAGGCATATCCAACAACTGAAACATCCACAGAGGTTCCTCACTAAAAGAATACAGGGCATAAGTAATATGTCCTATGCAGACCGCCTCAAGGTCCTATCCCCTGTATTCTGTCTCCTATAGTCTTTTGAGGGGAGATCTATGCCTGGCATACAGGGCATTGTCAGACCCCACTCCGGACCTCCTGCATATCCACAAAACAAATAGTACCAGAATTACCCATTCTAAAGACTTTAACCTTGCCTGTGATATAAATTAGGACCTGCTGGAGATGGGTATATATCCCAGAGGCTATCCTATCTATGAAACAGGCTCCCCATCCATATGAAGCAGAGTTCCTCCTTAACACAATTCATCTGCAACTTGGACAGTTGGCTGTGAAACTGGAAATTCGTCCCTGTTTTGGCACCTACATTTCTGAAGCAAACAGGTAACCTGTAAATGGTTCATCTGCCAACGCTCATGATTACACTTATCAAGGGTACTGGAACTCCTCAGATATTTGGGATGCGTGGCTAAGCTTAAAAAGGCCCTTGTGGTCGTTAAGCCTTGTAAACGCCTATGAGCCTATGGAATGCTGGGGGATGTACAGGAGGCAGTTTGGTTTAACTTATGGTGACTAAGGTAGACAGTAAACTGGGTAATTCAACAGAGGAGGGACCTTGAAACATTAGACTAAAGCAAGTTTGAAGTTGCATTTTTATGGGCCATTATAGTTGCAAATTATTTTACATAATTTTCAATGCATTTCAATCTTGAAGGCACACTGACACTGGCTGAAAATGCAATTTTGAGTCAGATTTCTGATGGCGTGAATTAATGCCCCAAGTTCAACGCTGCGTACAGGCTGGCATGTATAGTTGTGATTTGAGGCATCATATATGGAATATTCCCTATGCAAGTAATATTTTGAACAGGTCCATAAATGCACTGTAGAACTGATACTAGATTGGTATGAAGCATGAGTTTATGCCCAATCTCTTCACTAGAGAGCAAGGAAAGTTATGATGGCACTGTCCCAGTAGTCAAGGAGCCTCAATCCTCACCACTAGCACCAGTGAGGGGCGTGCACATTGTGAAGGGAATAGAATTGTGAAGGATAAGTACACATACAGTAAAGTACCGTTTCCCTTAAGGGCACAGAGCTGGTTTCTCACTTTCTCTCCAGATCCCCAATAAGACTCCTCACTGACACAGCTGTAGGGTACTGATCTCAACCTAGTGGTCAAGCCAAAGCCTCCAGCACCCTCTGTCCAGCCAATGCTTTATGTCCCTGCCCAAGTAGCTGACACTTTGAGATATGAGTTGTATACAAACACAACTCCTGAGGAAGGCTGGCACAGGTTCTCCAGCTATGCCCCCTTTTCTCCAGACTATATAAGGTAGAAATCACTGCCACCAACCACTATTTATCAGCTACTAAGGCCCTTACCAAAGGGTGTCCAATATTACTGGTATCCAAATAGTAAGTGTGACTGATCAGCAAGACTATTGGAGTGGCTTGGACAGTTATCACTATACAAAACAGCTACAGTCGAAAGATTTAAAATACTTAAATAAAAACAAGACGCTACTCAGTTCAACACAGTGCTAATCAAGAGTTCAGAGATCACAGAAATCTAAAAACAATATTGTAGGATAGTCTGACAAATATAGAAAACAGCTAGACTAAGCCTGCTAAATTCTTATCTAACTCTAAGCGAAATAAGTTCTAAATAACTACTTACATACATAGCAAGCAAGTGCTGGCGAGTGGAATGTTTTCAGATCCAGATCAAGAAACAAAATGCTCAAATCTTTCTCTGAGATGATCCTAAATTGATATACACACTACTGCTAAGTCATTTACACCTCTGCTGGAGTTTCCCAGTCTCAAAGAACTCAAATTTGTAATCTTGCACCTGCCAGGAAACCACAGCAATAAAGGGCACTGCTTATAAAACCTAGTAATTGGTTCTTGTCCTAAGACCACAGAAATAATTTTTTAGTCCAGACATCCTGTCTCAGAGCTTGAGATCAGTCACAAAATGCTTCACTTATCAGCTTTCTTCTAGCAGGGTGCACTGTGGTTACATTTTTGAAGCTCAGACCATATAACAATTTCCTTGCATCTAGTTTTCTAGTAAGAACACACCTGTGGATCACACTAATATTTACAATGACCTAGAATTATTTAAAAAATTATATCTAGCTAGGTTGGCAGCCTTCAGATATACCCCCCCCCCCCCGAGAACTCAAGCTAGTTTTTCAAGTGACCCTTGAGAAACATTGCTTGAGAGGGTTAGATCTATCTGGGTATACCTTACCCCCATTCCCAGTCTTGAGAGCTGGTTTGCATTGGCGTTGCTAACCCCACTGTAGTGCTGCACTGACATGCTTCCAACCCTAGGCTCCATCTTGACAATTAGTATTTTGCTAGCTGGCTGGCTCTGTGTGTAACCATGTTAGGGGATTGTGGTCTGTAACTATGGTGAATTTTCTTCCATACAGATAAGGCTGAAGTTTCTGGAGTGCCCACACTATGGCTAGACATTCCTTTTCTACAGCTGCATAGCATTCCTCCCTGGGTTGGAGCTGAATGAGATAAACCACTGGGTGCTCTTTTCCCTCTGAGGAAATCTGGTTAAGTACAGCCCACCCACCCCATGGTTCGAAGCATCCACCTGCACAACAAATTTGCTGTAATCTGGACTGGCTAACACAGGGGGTCCTCGCAAAGCTTCTTTAAGCTTCTGGAATGCCTGACCACATGCTGTGGTCCACACTCCCTTACCTGGCGTGTTTTTCCTCATTAAGTCTGAGTGGGAGCAGCTATGGTGCTATAACTGGGGAAAACTTTCTGTAGTACCCTGCTTGTCCCTAAGAATACCCTCACCTGCTTTTTGGTAACAGGTGCAGGCCATGCCTGAGTGGCTTCCACTTTGGCAGGTTCTGGCCTGATCTTACCACTTCCCACTCTCCCAGGTAGGAGACCTCTGCCATACCCACCTGACATTTGCTCGAATTAATGGTCATTCATGCCATCTGTAGTCTGCCCAGCACCTCCGACATACTGAAGGTGCTCCTGCCAGGAATGGCTGTAGATGGCTATCTAGGTAAGCAAGGACAATCCCTCCTGCTAGGATATGTTCTACCAGCCTCTGGAAAGCTCGCTGGGGCATTTTTCATCCCAAAGGGCATCTTTGAACTCGTACAAGCCAAAAGGAGTCACAAAGGCTGACCTCTCTAGCACTGGGAGTCGAGAACATCTGCTAGTAATACTTGGTAAGATCAATAGTGGTAAGATGCTTGGCCCCACCCAGCTGCTCTAGGGCTTCATCTGTCCTAGGCATAGGGTGAGCATTTGACTGTGTGACTAACTTCCTGTAGTCCACACACACCCTGGTGCTGCCATCCTTCTTTGTCACCAGCACCACTGGGGAGCCCCAGGGACTGTCGGACTCTTGAATTACCCCCCAGTTCCAGCATTACCCCCTAGTTCCAGCATTTCCTCCATCTCCTTCCTCAGAGTCTTTGACTCTCTCAGGCACCCTATAAGGGGCCTGCCTAATAGGCCTTTGGGGTCCTGTATCTACCTGGTGCTGGACCAGGTGGGTACACCCTGGTTTCCCAGTGAACGTGTCCCCAAACTCCTGTAACATTGCTCGGATTTCTCCAACCTGGTTAGGGGACAGCTGCTGGGACATTGGTACCACTTCCACTAAGGTCAGTCAGAGCCTCATTGAGATCAGTCACCAGATCTCCCTCAGACTCCTGCAATCCCCTGAAAATACTCAACACAAGGGCCTCCCTATCATGGTAAGGTTTCATGTTAACATGGCACAATTTGTGCCCCTGCCTAGCAGTTGTACCATGTAGTTAACTTCACTGACCTTCCTTACCACCTTGTAAGGTCCCTCCCAGGTTGCTTGCAGCATGTCTGACAGGAATGAGAGTCATTAACTGCTGCCCTATGGCATACTCTCTAGCTCAAGCATTCCTGTCATGCCAGACCTTTTTCTGCTTTTGGACTTCTGCCAGGTTCTCCTGGGCCAGGCCCATGAGTTCCCTGAGCCTTGTCCTGAGGTCTGTGACATATGCCACAACAGACTCCTTGTGAAATTCACACTCAACCTTCCACTCTTCTCATTAAATCTAGAGGTCCTCTCACCCTATGCCAATACAGCAACTTAAAGGGTGAAAAACTCATGGATTCCTGGGGAACCTCTCTGTAAGCAAACAGGACAAATATATAAATATTTGTCCCACTCCCTCTTAAACTGGTCGGCAAATGCCCGTAGCATGAACTTGAGTGTAGAGTTTAACCTCTCAAGACCATTAGTCTGGCGATGGTAGGGGGTGGTCTTCAGGTGCTTCACTCCACCATACGTCCACAAACAAGCCAGCAGGTCTGACATGAGATTGGCACCTCTCAGTATTTATTTTGGGAAATGTACCTTGTTGAAAATCTCTAACAAAGCATTTGCCACCTTTTCTGCCTCAGTGGAGGACAAAGCCACTGCCTCGGGGCATCTTGTAGTATAATCTACTACCACTAGGATATACTTTTTCCCTGTGGAACTTAGGGTACTCAAAGGCCCCACAATATCTATACCTACTCTCTGAAATGGCTGCTCAATCACAGGCAAAAGCATCAAAGGAGCTCTCACCTTGTATCCTTCCATGCTTATCTTTTGGCATTGCTCACAGGTCCGGCAGTACTCTGTTGCATCTCTGGAAATTCCAGGGCAATAGAAGTTCTGCATAATACGTCTTTGTACGTTTTATGCCCATATGACCTGCAAAAGGAATATCATGGGCTATGGCTAGAAGCACCAGACGGTAGGCTCTAGGCACTGCTAACTGCTGTATCCTCTCAACTTCTAGCTCTCCATCAGGGGTCCACTCTCTATACAGTAACCTTTTGTCCCAGTATACAGATTCCCCCCTTCCCTTGACAATCCGGCACCTCACTAGCTACTTGTCTCAAGCCTTGTAATGTAGGATCTGATAGCTGAGCCTGTCTCAACTCTTTGTAACACTTCCCAGCTCCCCTTCCACAGGAAGTCTGGCATCCTTTTGACGGTGGTGCCTCACTGTCAGTCTGGGTACTACTCACCTCTGCTCTTGCAGTCACTGTCCAAGGGGCCATCAAGACCCACAAGCAGCTGTCTCACCTTCAGTATCACTGCTACAGCATAGCTCCCACCCTGAAGTAATCACCTCACCAGTCCTGGCTGCAAGTATGCAATCTGTCTGGGTCTCCCCCAGGCTACCAGACAAATGCTTGTCTCCAAACGTGTAACTGCATGACCACATGGTACTGCATTATCAAAATCATTCCCTATCAGGACATCTGCAGTGATATCCTCAAACACACCTACTTACTGGCTTCCTTTTCCACCCTCCCTGTCAAGGTGAACGCTAGCCAAAGGTGTTTGGAATGGGGTCCTTCCTAAAGCTCTGACTGGAGTAGACTGCCCATGCAAGTAGTGCTCCTCTATAACCATTGCAGGCTTCACAATGGTTGTCAGAGACGGTCTTTCTTAGTAGTGGCCACTTTGCCATTCACTACAATAGGCTATAGCCTCTGGTGGTAGTTAGGTACCCTTGTCTCAAGGCAACCTACTGTTGGCATTTTGTCCTTCCCACATACTGGCTCCCTTGCCTTTCATTTCCCACCTTGCCATTGTGAACATTTACATGCCACATGGCACCACTGGTTGCATTCAAAACATTTAACCCTAGGTCCTGGATGTGTACCTGGACTAGAATCTCCCCCTGCTATTGTTGGTTTCTATTGGGGCAGTCTGGGCTGCGCACCATGGATTCCTTTAGACCCATGAGCAGCACTGGGTGTCCCTTTCCTGTGCAGTGATGCCCTGCATGCTAGGTATAGGTCTCCCTTCCCCAACTCATCTGAAGTAGCATATTGACAATCGGCTAACCAGATCCTCATGTCCTCTGGCAAAGTGCTAACGGCTTGTTCCCTCACCAGAAGGTCTGCCAGCCCTTCAGAAGTGGTGACCAGACATCCACTCGCCCACCTTTGAAAATAAGTGACTAGTTCAGTAACACATTCACACACTTTCATCTGCCTTGTGTCTATGCTCACAAAACTTTTTCCTATAAGCTTCGGGTGTTAGCTTAGTCTAACAAACCATTTTTAACAGCAGTATAATCAAACAATTCATGATCAGATAATTTAGATAGCACAGTCACAGCTTTACCCTGGAGTAAGGGGATCAGGAACCATACCCAGAGCCTTTGGTCAACATCATAATGTTTCATTCATATATTTTGAGAGGGTATGTAAATTATCAGAATTATCCCCCTATGTAACTGCAGAAGAAATTTACTGACATTTTTTGCTTCTGGGGTCGGGTTACTCCCTTCCCCATTACCTCCATGACTCCGGTGAAGAGTCTACATCTCCATTTCATGCTGCCTCTACCTCTCCTCTGCTTCCAGGTGTAGCAATTTCTCATTCTCAGTCTGTAGACATCTTGGTCTCTGCTGCTTCTATTTCCAAACGCCTGGCCTCCAGCTCAAGTCTCTAGCTGCAGATGGATTAAGTCCTCTGCATAAAGGTTGAGCTGTCCCTTCTATGGGTGTTGTACATCACGGCCAGTCTGATCATCGTCCTGGTTGCTATTCTCTGATGCACCTGTGACCAAAGCTGCAATCATGTCTGCTTTAGTCCGGTTTTCATGCACCAGTCCTTTAGCCTGGCACATCTTTGCCGACTTGCTTCCGTGTCCGCTTACTCCTCTGCTGACATGCTTGCCTGCTCTCCTAACTAAGCTAACAAAAGAAATAAAACAATTGTGATCTGAACTCTGAATGCTCACTGCGTGGCTGAGTACAAACCTTCGGTGATCACTGTACACAACATACAGGAATTCACTCTCCACACCACTACAAGCCAGTTAGTATGTGATGTGGCTAACTCAACACTATCAAACAATTAATATTTGATGTGGATATCCCACCACTGCCAAACAATGTGATGCCCGTGCAGTGGCCCAGTAATCAAGGAGCCTCAATCCTCACCACTAGCACCAGTGAGGGGTGTGCACATTGGGAAGGATAAGATGTATGCACACAGTAAAGTACAATTTCCCGTAAGAGCATACAGAAATGAGTCAGTCTGGGGCTACTTTCCCCCTTTATCTCCAGATCCCCAATAAGACTCCCCACTATCACAGCTATAGGGTACAGATCTTAGCCTAGTGGTGAAGCCAAAGCCTCCAGCACCCTCAGTCCAACCAGTGCTTCATGTCCCTGCCCAAGTAGCTGACACTCTTTGAGATACGAGTTCTGTACAAACACACACTCCTGGAGAAGGGTGGCAGAGGTTCTCCAGCTATGCCCCCTTCTCTCCTGACTACAAGGTAGAAATCATTCCCACCAGCCAGTATTTATTGGCTGCTAATAAGATCCTTACCAAAGGGTGTCCAATTTTACTGTGCAATGTTACTGTTATCCATATAGTAAGTGTGACTAAGCAGCAAAGACTATTGGAGTGGCTTGGACAGCATCACTAAATGCAAGTACTGTAGAGCTTAAATTATCTCTGCGCAAAACAGCCACACTTGAAAGATTTAAAGTATTTGATAAATAATAAAAACAAGACCATATTCCTCAATTCAACACAGTGCTAATCAAGAGTTCAGAGATCACAGGAAACTTTTAAAGCAATATTGGATAGTCTGACATAAATGTAGAAAACAGCAATATTGGATAGTCTGACATAAATATAGAAAACAGCTAGACTAATCTGGCTAAATTCATCTCGCTCTTGAAGCGAAATACTAAGTTCTAAATAACTACTTGCATACGGAACAAGCAAGTGTTGAGTGGAATGTTTTCAGATCGAGATACAGAATGCTCAAATCTTTGAGATGGTCTTAAATTGATGTACACTACTGCTGAGTCATTTACACCACTGCTGGAGTTTCACAAGCTCACGGAACTCCAAGTTTAACATTTCTATGTAATCTTGCACCTGCCAGGAAACCACAGCAATAAATGACACTTTACATATAAAACTTAGTAATTAACTTGTACTAAGACAATAGAAAGAATTTTAGTCCAGACATCTGTCTGAGCTTGATCAGTCACAAAATGCTTCACTTAACAGCTTTCTTCCAGCAGGGTGCACTGTGGTTACATTTTTGAAGCTCAGAACATATAACAGTTGTCTTACATTTAGTTTTCTTCCATTTGTAAAAACATGCCTGTGGTTTACATTAATATTTGCAATTGCCTAGAATTATTTACAAAATTCTATCTAGCTAGGCTGGCAGCCTTCACAGGCTGTATTAATGTTGAAGGATCAGGAAATGAGTTTTTAGGAAAAATTGATTCAAGTCTATCTTTCTTTTTGAGCTTCCTGTGCCTGACAGCTATGTGGTCTGGTGATGAAAAAACAAATTCACTTTATACTTGAAACATCTCCCATGAAGGCTGCAGTTTTTTCTCTGCTCTGTGCTATAACAACTGTCTGCAGCATAAGCACTTCCAAGGTTTGGTATGCTTTGGGTGCAAAAGCAAAATCACCCCACAAAAGCAGCATTTGCCTACCATTTGAACATGTGGAACCTGCTAGGTATCCTGTCCTCTACCACTGGGGTGTGTTACCAGGAGAGCTGCCCTGTTCTGTATCCTCGGCTCCTACCCTCCCAGTGGAAAGAGGCAAATGAGTATTCTCACCTTCTACCCTGCCCAGCTGGTTTCATCAGCTATCTAGACCTTTAATCAAAAAGCCTGACTGGCCAGTCAGTCACAGTTCCATCCCCTGTATGCCACAGAGCTAGCAGTCTTCAGATGTTAGACTGATGCCATACTTAATGTACAAACTTTAATACTATTTTGGCTGTCACCTTTTTCATTGCTCTGTCATGCAGCATCAGTTACCAGTCCTGTATGGATCTCCCCCATTTTGCTTATCTGTTTTGTGTGTTCATGCTTCCTTTGGGGGGAGGGGGTCCCTCTTGCATTTCATGTGGAAATTGGCATGATCCCATTGGGGACAGCCAAGCAAAGAAATTACAGGTAAATTAGTATTTGCATGGCATGAAAGGAAGAGGAGATTGGTTGAGCTAAGGAAGTGTGAAGTTTCAGGTACATCTCGAAGGAGATTTGGGAAATAGTGTGTGCCTGTGTATGCAGCTGAAAGGTGAAATTCCAGACCTCCAAACCATCACTGGGAAGGGAGATCTTGACTTGTTTGCCAAGGAAGGCTTTTGATACAGAGTAAATTAGGACTAATATGCTCATCTTTGAAGGAGGGATGGAGCTACTTCACCTTCTGAATATCTGTGTAGTAAAGACACAAGTCCATGGAACCGAGGAAATGGGGGTGTGCTATCTTAATGGAAAAACAGCAAGACATCTCTTCATACTAGTATTGTGTGCAGCCTTACTACTTGAGGAGAATTGCAGTGTATGAGGTTATCTGTAATGTTAGCAAGATTTAAAAGTGCCTGTGGTTTGGGAATTTGTTTTACTACAGAGCACAGAATCAGTGTCAAAAAGAAAAAATCAAAGATGGTGCTCCTGGAATAGCCCTAGGGAAAAGTGTAAATAACATGTTTTCTTTTCAAGACTGCATTTAGCCTGTCCTGCAGCAGCTGTTTCACATGTTTGATGGCACTTGGCTTCTTCAGGGGATATATTTTTTGAGATAAGTAAGGAACTGCTAACATTTGAGTGACTTGCTCACAACCTTCAGAAGTTTTTCATAGCCTAGTATTAACCTATGAACCTATCAGCCCTAGGGCCTATACAAGCCTAGCCATAACAATTCCCTGGCTATTTCTTCCCACACTATTTACTTCCCTGGACCTCTGTCTGGCAGGGCGACTGACGTGATCCCCGGGGTGAATTTCCTTTCTCCCATCCAATCGTCAAGGTTCCTTTTGAAGAGGACCAAAGAGGCACTCTGCTTGACATGTATGGGCAATCTATTCGAGTCTGGGGAGTCTCTGGGTCAGGAACCTATCCCTCCAGCATGTTTTGTTTATTGTGATGACAAGGTTTAGATCTCTGGAGCATGTGGCTCTGAGGGATTGGGATTTCTTTAAGTGTAGCATGTCCAACAGCTCTGGGTTTGACATGGCCTTGTATGTTCAGCAGTGATCACCTCTGAGTAGACGATATGCGACAGAGTATAGCTGGAGTTTTTTAAGGCGGTCAGCATAGGGCATCCGCTTTAGGCCTGTGATTCTTTTAGTGAGGTATTTCTGTGGCCTTTCCAGTTGTTGCAGATGTCTTGAGAGGTACATGCCAAACGGGGCATTGTATTCTATAATGGGTCTAATGGGTCTAATAATGGGTCTAATGAGTA
Source organism: Protopterus annectens (assembly GCF_019279795.1). Lineage (NCBI taxonomy): Eukaryota > Metazoa > Chordata > Ceratodontiformes > Protopteridae > Protopterus > Protopterus annectens. Next base: position 1,381,581,863 of record NC_056745.1, read on the forward strand.
CAGTGGGGCAATGACCTCCTTTTTTCTGGATGAAAAGCCCTTGGTGATGGTGTGCCACATAGGATTTCCTGACTGTTGTGGCGATGTGGTTATCGAAGGTGAGACTACTGTCCACCTGTGTCTCCCTAAGTCTCTTATCAAACTTTTGGTGTTTAGTGTACTGCCACCTATATGGCAATTCACGGATACAGGTTTTTTCCCAAAGGGGATAACTATACATTTCCTGGCATTGAGCTTGAGCCCATGGCTCTGGCACCAAGCATCTGTTTCTGTAAGGCCCTTTTGTAGAGTATCCACATCATTTGGGGATTCGATAATGGCTCCCAGTTTGCAGTCGTCATTTTATTTTAAGTTTTAGTATCTTTTTTCAGTCTTGATTTTATGCTGTAGTTTACAGAATCTTGCTTGATTGTACAGTACTGCAATTATTTTACTGGGCTGTTGCATTACTCAAGACTAAATTGTGTGTTTGTAATGTTTAGTAAGTATATATTTCAGTACTGTCTTCACAGTCCTGAATGCTTTTGTCAATGTGTCCAAGCCAGGCATATTTTGCAAAAGCAATGTTTAATGCTAAACAGAATGTGTGCAGATCTGTCAGATGTATTGTGCTAGTGTAACCAGAATCATTCAGATCTGAAGTAGTTAGCTTAATTTGATCAGCAACCTGTGGGTTTCGGATTAGATATGGATCCGAGCTGGCAGCTTACCAAGCAAAAGATCTGAGCTCCAAGCTCCTCCCCCCTACCCATACTACACTGCAACCTCCTTCCAATCCTCAGATCTTGTTTACCGTGGCTTCGCCAGCACGGGATTTTTGAGCTCCAGGCAAGTTGTCGGGTTTTTTTCTAAAAACTTTGGTCTGTGTGCGACCCTTTTGATAATTTTAGTAATTAGTTTATCCCTATCTACGGTTACAGTTTACGATAATTATTGGGGTTTTTGTACTTTGAAAGTTGTTAACTTTCTGTTAGTGTAGGCCCCCCTTGCCACCCGTAGAGTGTTGCCTAATATGTCGGAAAATCAGAAAGTGGCTTTCTCTAAGTGCACAGTGTGGCCACAAGCTGTCACCAGTCAATGGTCACACTGTGTAGTTTGCTTGGGGGTGGCCCATTTGTCATCCAGCCGCAAAGTCTGTGCGGCCTTCAACCCCCGAGCCCTGCGGGATCACAGAAACAAGTTAATTCTGGCAGGTCTTCTACCCACAGAATCAACTTCTGTCTCTTCTGCTGCTTCACCAGCCCCGGTTGTGGCTGTCCAGCCTTCAGGCCCTCCTCCCCTGTCTGGGACTCACCCTCCCACCTTACCACAGGGAGAGAGGCCAAGAAAGAGAGAATAAAAGAAAACCACAGGGAGACATTCAGAGAGAGAAAGAGAAGGGCTGCAAGCAGAAGGCCGTGTTGGATCCAACGGCCCCTCTCGCTAAGGTGATTTTGTCTCCTATGAAAGTTACCAGGCCATCCTCTCCTCGGCTTCGTTCACGTTTTTCTCTGGAGCTGGAGGAGGAGGCTTGACCACCCTTGAGGTCGTCTTCGTGTCTGCTCTCCCGGCCGGCGTCTGTGGCATCCTCTAGATTGACTTGGAGCATCTCTGAAGCAGACATGGATCAGATGATGTAAAGGGTTTCTACAAGCTCAACTGCAGATGGGGGTGTTGCTGGCCTCCCCCCACTCCCGGTGCGGGGAGTTCGGCTCCGTTTTTCACCCAGATAGCTCCTTCTCCGATCCACCATCAGATATGAGTCTATGGATCCAAGGAGCCCCAACCATGCCCTCGAGCCTGTCGGATCTGCTTTCGGATCCGAGCTCTCGGAGCTGAGAGTTGGGTGTTGGATCCGAGGGGATGAGTCATCTGCTCCATTGTGAGGTGGGCATACCATCCCTTTGGGTCCGGCCGTTCCAACTTTGGCTCTGATCCCTTCAGATCCGAGGGTCTCTACTACCCTCACTACCAGTTTCAGGGAGGCCAGTTCTCCCTTGGCATTCAACGTGGTGGAGAGCCTTCTCTCAGAAGGATCGAGACTCCTCACTCTCTTTGGGGTCCATCCCTGCTCCCTTACAGCTGGGTTTGTCTTCCATCATCCAGTCTCCCCAGGCACAGCCTGTGTCTGTTGCGCCCCAGGCAGTTCCCTTGGAGGAACACCAAACCATTTGTGAGCCCTCCCTGGAGAGTCCACCCGAGGATGTCCCTCACAAACTCCAGTGTAAAAGGAGGCACTTAGACCCCCCCCAGAGTCCCTCACTGAGGATACTGACTTGGAGGAAGGGGAAGGTTCCCACAAATCACCCCCCCCCCCGAAGACGTTTCCTTTGGAGACATTATGGAAATCCTTCGCCGGGGGGGGGGTACACCCAAAAACCTTCCTCTGACGAGTCTGTATTCCTGGAGACGCACAGGCCCACCTATCTCTTGGGCATGTCCCCCCTGCTGACCCTCTGGACCTTATTACAACCAGAGCTTGGAAGGAACTGGACACTGTGGAGCCTGTACCCAAAAGGCCCGACAAAATATTGAGTCCACCGGCAGAGCTTCTTGGAACAAAGGTTCCCCGGTTGATGCCATGGTGGTGGCAGCGGCCATGAAAAAGGATCTCTCCCAAGAAAGTCACTCTGTCCACCCCCCAGACAAAGGAGTCCAGGGCTATGGACAGTCCTGGAAAGCAGACTTTTGCTTCAGCCACCTTTACTATACGGGCGCTGAATTACTTGGCCCACGTAATACGACTGCAGCGGGACCTTGTGAGAGTATGTTTAGTCTCCCCCAGAATCCATGTTGGCAGAGGATAAATGGACCACCTCTGCTCGTATGGCCACTCAAGTCTGTGTCCAATATGTCCATGTGTTCTCGCTCATGCCACTGAGGGAGCCACTAGGGCTAGCAGGTCTGGCATCGCCTTGAGGCATCATGCCTGGCTCAGTCTTTGCAACTTCTATGAACGCTTCAAGGCATCCTTCGCTAACGCACCCTTTGATGGTTCGACCCTATTTGGGAAGACTGTCCGTGATACGCTTGTCCAGAGAGAGAAAGACTGGAAGACGCTGTCAGCCATCGGAATCCGCTTGTCTAACCCTCAAAGGTCCCTTTCCAGGAACCAGCGAGGGCAAAAGAAGCTGTGGTTCCAGAAAACTCAGCAGTCCCGGAATGCTCAGGACTCCTTCTCCCCCAGAGGCAGAGGGGGACAAGGTGGATGCCGGCCCAGAGGCAGAGGGTGGCCGAAGAACTTCGGATCACGTGAACCATTTTCAGAGCGACTTGTGCAGCAACCCTCGGGGTTGCCCAACTGCTCCTCTCTCTGGAGGCAGTCGGGGGGGGGGGGGCATTTTTCAGTGCACCTAGCTCAATGGGAGTCCATCACGACTGATCGCTGGGTGCTTCAAATAATATCCAGAGGCTATTCTATTCCCTTCATAAACAAGCCCCTTTACACAAGGCGCTTCCTGGATGTCCCACCTGCTCAGAGGGAGGCCATGGCCTTAGAAATACAAAAGCTACTAGAAAAGAGCCATGCAGCAGGTGCCCCCAGACCAGTCTGGATCAGGCATCTATTCCAGGTTCTTTTCGGTGCCAAAAAAGACTGGGGACCTAAGGCCGATTCTCTACCTATCAACAATGAACCTGTTAATTGCCAAGGAAATGTTCCAGATGGTCACACTTCAATCCATCCTGCCCTTCCTGCAGGAGGAAGACTAGCTGTGCTCGATAGACCTCAAGGATGCGTACTACCATATTCTGATGGACAGGCGATCCAGGAGGTTCCTCCGCTTGTGGCTAGGGGCCAATCATTATCAATTCAGGTTCCTACCGTTTGGTCTCACCACAGCCCCCAGGGTGTTCACCAAGGTCATGGCAGTTGTAGCGACCCACCTGAGACTTCAGGGCATTCAGGTCTTCCCATACCTAGATGACTGGCTCCTCACCGCCCCCACCAGGCATCTACTCTTAGTAGCCAGAGATCTTTCTCTGGATATCAGCTCGGCTAGGGATTACCATAAATCTCAAGAAGGCTTCCCTTCAACCTGTTCAAGTATTAGACTTCATAGGGGCGAGAATAGATTCTTGTCAGGCCAGGGCATTCTTAACCCCAGACAGACTACACAGCCTGGCACTTCATGTGTTAGCACTTCTACAGTCCTCTGCACCCCCTGCAGAATTAGTCCTGAGAGCCTTAGGGTCCATGGCAGCAGCTATCAACCTGATCCCTTGTGCTAGTCTGCATGTGAGAATTCCACAGTGGACATTGCAAGTTCAGTGGTAGATTCTTCATCAACCTCTAGATTTTCCAATTCTTCTGAGCATTGTGCAGAAATTCTCACGTGGTGGCTCCAATCTCTGAATTTTCAGGAGGGATGTCCCTTTCTTGGGCCCCGACCCCAAGCCACTGTGACCATGTACGCCTCCTGCCTAGGGGTGGGGGGCATTGTTCGGGCAGGACTGTTCAAGGCACGTGGACTCAAATTGAGACTCTTCTGCATAAGAGATGAGAGCGGTCCTTTTAGCGTTGCAGGCCCTTCATGCTTATCTCCCTGTGGGAGCTATTGCAATCCAGTCAGACAATGTCAGTGGTCTGGTATATCAACAAACTGTGGGGAACTAAGTCTTATCCCCTTTGTCGAGAAGCCATGAAAGTCCTGAGAGTGGGCGATTTCCACCAACCACTTTTTGATAGCAACGCACATTCTGGGTCGGTCCAACATCTTGGCCGACAAATTGAGCAGAACTATCCTTTATCCCTATGAGTGGTCTCCGAACCCTTGTGTAGCGGAACAGATCTTCCTCAAGTGGGGTCAGCCTTGCTGCGATCTCTTCGCATCTCCTTCCAATGCGAAGTGCAGCGAGTGTTTCGCTCTAATCCCCCCGATGGGGGAAGCCCCCAGAGATGCTCTTGTTCATGCTTGGCCACCCCGTCCTTTATGCGTATCCCCCGCTTCTGCTCATGATAAAGTTCTTACAGAAAGCTCGCTGGTTGGGGAGCAGATTGATCCTCATAGCACAATTCTGGCCTCCAGTTTGGTTCCCCTGCCTACGGTCTCATCTCATAGCTCCACCTTGGATCCCATTCCGGATCTGATTCATCATCCCTCGGGAATGCTTCCTTGAATCTGGACAGCCTGAAGCTCACAGCTTGGCTGCTCCAGTTCCACTAGTTGCTAGGACTCACAATATCTCTCCTGTTTAAATCTATCTTGGTTGTGGCACATAAATCCTCTACCAGGAAAATTTACTGTAGCAGATGGAGGCGCTTCTCCATTTGGGCTTCACAGAGAAATCTAGATCCTTTTACTGTTCCGATCCCAGCTGTATTAGACTTTTTATCTGTCCTCTTCCAGCAAGGAGCCAGCTCTTCCACAGTGAAGGTCCAGCTGGTGGCTATTTCTCACTTCCATGTAGGGAACAATTTAGGCTCTCTTGCTGCTGCCAGAAATTTGTAAGACCTTTTTGAAAGGCACTTTTCTTCTGAAACCTATTAAGAATCCGCCCCTGCCGTGGGATTTGACTGCAGTTCTTCAGGCTTTAGTTGCGCCTCCTTTTGAGCCCTCTGAATCAGTTGACTTAAAATTTTTGTCATGGAAGACTACTTTTCTAGTAGCTATAACTTCAGCAAGGAGAGTGTCGGAGCTTCAAGCTCTTTGTATGAAACCCCAATACGTTTCATAAGGACAGCGTCTCTCATGACTAATCCATCTTTTCTCCCTAAAGTTGCTTCTGAGACCAACATTAATCAGTCTATTAATTTGCCTAAATTTTTCCCTAATTTTCAGAACAAAGGGGAATACAAACTTCATTTGCTGGATGTTCACAGGCAGTTGCGTTTTTATTTGCAGAGGACAGCAGCCTTTCGTAAATCTGATCAACTTTGTTTCTTTTGCTAAGCCCTTTTTAGGGAAACCAGTTTCAAAAGTGACTGTTGCTAGGTGGATTTCCCTTTGTATCTTACAAGCATACAGAGAGCTTGGTTTACCAGAACCAGTAGGAGTTCATGCTCATTCTACACGTTCTATGGCAACGTCTGCAGCATTCTGGTCTAGAGTTTCCCTGGATAACATTTGCTCAGCGGCTACTTGGGCGTCTTCTCACACCTTTTATTACTCATTATAAACTGGATTTGGTGTCTAGAGGAAGGGCTTCCTTTGGCTCTGCAATGCTCTGGAATATCCTTAAGGGCCTGCCAAGATTTCTGCTGGCTGGGGACTCTGTCCCCCACAGGTTGCTGATAAAATGAAGTTAACTACTTCAGATAAAGAAGTTATGTACTCACCATAACTTTCCATCTGAGTAGGTAAACTTCATTTGTTAGCAACCGTCCCTCCCTCCTTCCCCCTTACCTTGGCGTTATTTTTGCTGAGCTCGATGTTCGAAGCTCACGAGCTGGAGGTTTGTCCTTTGTTTAGGGGTCTCTGGTTAGTTTGTTGGTGTCACCTGTGGAGTGGCAAACTCGATCTGAGGATTGGAAGGAGGTTGCAGTGTAGGATGGGTAGGGGGGAGGAGCTTGGAGCTCAGATCTTTTGCTTGGTATGCTGCCGGCTCGGATCCGTATCGGATCCAAAACCCACAGGTTGCTGACAACGTTTACCTACTCAGATGGAACGTTATGGTGAGTACATAACTTTTTTTTACTTAAACATTACCTGCACCTACTGTCTGCACTTAATGGTTAGGTTGTAGTACTAAATCACTGATCTAAGTTTGAGATTAATGTATTTACTTAGTACTAGTGCTGATGCAGTCCATATTTTCTGACAAGATGCACAAATACTAAATGCTATAGAAATGTTTTGCTTACAATATTTTTCTCTCATGGTCTTTCTCGTGTTTTTGGAAATGAGGAATTTGATTCTTGCTGTTTTTGTGATGGTGTTTGTTAAATGTTCCAGGTTCAGGTGCCTGTTAACTGCCTTCCCCTCTAAAGGATATTGTATCTTCTTATACTGTTGAATGTTTCTTTTCTTAGTCAACACTGCTAGACTGTCTGGAGATGCAAAATGGCCGTGCACTAAGTAGCTGGTTGATTAGAGTCCTTCCAGTGACAAAACTAGTAAGTCATTTACTGGCTAGTAATTAAATTATTAGGATGCCAACAAAGAGGAAATTTGGAGAAAAGCATCCAGAAAAAGAGCTCTAGCTGGGAAGAACTTTACAACGGTTCAGCAAAACGAATTTTAACTTTCAGCTTTAGTACAACCAATTTCAAGGAAAAATCAAATCCACTCAGAGGTGATTAAAATAAGTGAGGCACTGGAGGGAAAATATAAATCAAAGGATAGAATACTAAGTAGTTATAGGTTCATAGGTTGGTACTAGGCTATCCGCCCTAGGGCCTATACAAGCCTAGCCATAAGAATTCCCTGGCTATTTCTTCCCACATTATTTAGTTTCTTGGATCCCTGTCTAGCAGGGCGACTGACGTGATCCCTGGGGTGAATTTCCTTTCTCCCATCCAATCGTCAAGGTTCCTCTTGAAGAGGTCCAAAGAGGCACTCTGCTTGACATGTATGGGCAATCTATTCCAGAGTCTGGGGAGTCTCTGGGTCAGGAACCTATCCCTCCAGCATGTTTTGTTTATTGTGATGACAAGGTTTAGATCCCTGGAGCGTGTAGCTCTGAGGGATTGGGATTTCTTTAAGTGTAGCATGTCCAACGGCTCTGGGTTTGACATGGCCTTGTATGTTAAGCAGAGATCGCCTCTGAGTAGACGATATGTGACAGAGTATAGCTGGAGTTTTTTAAGACTGTCAGCGTAGGGCATCTGCTTTAGGCCTGTGATTCTTTTAGTGAGGTATTTCTGAGGCCTTTCCAGTTGTTGCAGATGTCTTGAGAGGTACATACCAAATGGGGCATTGTATTCTATAATGGGTCTAATGAGGGATGAGTACAGTGGGACAATTACCTCCTTTTTTCTGTTTGAAAAGCCCTTCGTGATGTGTGCCACATAGAAGGATTTCCTGACTGTTGTGGAGATGTGGTTATCGAAGGTGAGACCACTGTCCACCTGTGTCCCCAAGTCTCTTATCACACTTTCTGTGTTTAGTGTACTGCCACCTATATGGTAATTCATGGACACATGTTTTTTCCCAAAGGGGATAACAATACATTTCTTGGCATTGAGCTTGAGCCCATGGCTCTGGCACCAAGCATCTGTTTCTGTAAGGCCCTTTTGTAGAGTATCCACATCATTTGTGGATTCAATAATGGCTCCCAGTTTGCAGTCATCTGCAAACTTTGTTAGCCAGAGTCCCTTAGTGTTGACCTGTACTTCAGAGAAGTAGATGCCAAACAAGAGCGGCCCCAGGACTGAACCCTGAGGTACTCCACTTGTCTGGAAATGGATTTGGAGTCTGCTACTTTTACAGTGTGGGTTCTATCAGTAAGCCATTTAGCAACCCATTGGGTGACACAGGGATTATTGCCCAACTTAGTAAGTTTATCTATGATTCCAGAGTGGGGGGTGGTGTCAAAGGCCTTGGCAAGGTCTAGATAGGCTGTGTGGACCACCTTACCCTTGTCCATGGCTCTGGAGACTGATTCAAAGAAGTCAGTCAGGTTCAGGAGACAAGATCGGCCCTTCATGAACCCAAACTGGGTGGGGTCCAGTGTTTGAAGGTTGCTAATGTCTTTGTTTATAAGTTCCATGATAATACGCTCCATGGGCTTGCAGATGAGGCTTGTCAGACTGATGGGACGGTAGTTTCCGGGATCCAAGGTGGCTCCCCCCTTGTGGATTGGGATAACTGTAGCTCTGTGCCACTCAGTGGGCACGAAACCTGAGGTGAGGCTATGATTAAACATGACACTTAGGTGAGGTGCCAGTTCATATTGTAGTTCATGTAGTACACAGCCCGGGATGTCGTCTGGTCCCATGGATGCTGTATTCTTGGCTTTAAAGAGTGGGTTTTGTACCTGTGTGGCCGTTATTACTGGAATTTGGCAATCTTCCGGTATTGAGATGGGCCATTTAGGGGGTGAGAGGGGGGTGAAGTCGGCACTGGATCGATCTGCCAGGATATTGGCAATATCCTTCGGATCAGTATATTTAATGCCATTCTGTTTTAGCTCAGAGCAGATCTGAGCATTGCCATTTAGATTCTTGACATGGTTATAGAATGCTTTGTGGTTGTCTTTGGAATCTTTGGCAATTTTATTTTCGTAACTAGCTTTGGAGGATTTTGAGGCATCTCAGTTTCTTACTGAGGCTAGTAAGGGAGTTTTTTGCATCCTGGGATTTTCCTCTTTTCTGCAAAAGTTTCTTCCTTTTGTTGTAAAGTTTGTTTATGGCAGGGGACCACCAGATTGGCTTCCTTTTTTTGAATAAGAGCATTTTGGTTCTATTTGGGATGGCACGATTCATGCATGAGTGGATGTGCTCGTACAGTGCCTTAGTGTAGGATTCAGCAGTTGAACTTTCAGTTCCCGTCTGCATGGGTGTCATGAAGTTTGTCACTTCTGACTTGAGTAGCATGAAGTTGGCTTTGGAGAAGTTTTTTATGGTGGTTTCTTTACTGGGGGGTGGGATGTGGATGTTAAGGGCGATTAGCTTATGGTCAGACTTGACTAACGAGGGGGTGACCATAGATATGGAGCATTGATTTCCCATGTTGGTAATGACAAGGTCTAGGATATTGGAGCCCCTGGTGGGACTATGGATTAGTTGATCCAGGGTGTTGGAATTTATGAATTCCAAGAACCGTTGCGCAAAGGTGTTGGGACATGAGTAGTTTTCCCAGTTAATGGCAGGGTAGTGGCTCTATCTTAATATTTTCCAGTATTGTTTAGAAAGGTGTAGTGAGAATCTTGGGTATGGTGGGGGATCTGTAGCAAGCTACAATTTGGATTGCAGTCTTACCTAGTGTTAGTTGCACCTGGAGAATTTCAGACACATTGTGTTGGCCAACTAGCCTTGTGGTGTGAATATCCTTGGTGAATATTGACACTCCTCCACCTTTAGTGTTTCGGTCCTGGTTTGGTGGCCGAAAAGTGTGGTAAGAATTGTAGCCTGGTATTGCAGGGGTGCTCTCTGGAGCCTTGTTCCAGGTCTCAGTTACTGCACAGATATCGATGTTCTCCATTTTTAGGAGTGCCTCGAGAGAGTGCATTTTGAGGTTTAGACTTCTAGCATTGAGTAGCATTACCTTCAGATTTTGCATGCTTGTACCTGTTACAGTGGTGGTTTTGTCCTTTGAAGTTTGCCTAAAAAAGGCACTATAGGGGGGTGGCAAGAGCCTTAGCCAGTAACCTGAATCCCAGGGGCGACAGGTGCAGACCATCTCTGGCAAAGCATCGTGGTCTGTCAATCATTTCTTCCCAGGCAGACAGATACTGGATCCCCTTTGAATGACACCATAAGCTTAGCCAATTGTTGAAGTCAATCATTTTATCCTTGTATTGTGGTATCATTCTGGGCGAAGGTAGGATGCTACTCAGGGCTAGGGTCATACCTGCCTGGGCCACATGATCCGAGAGCTCTTCCATGTCTCTCTTCATGTAGTCCAGGGAGGTACGTCTCAAGTCATTCACTCCAACATGGACAATGACAGTCATATTTGTACTTGTTGTGGAGTGACTTGAGTGCATGCGTTATGTGGCGGATCCTGGCACCCGACAGGCAGCTGACTGTAATTTTCTCCTTATTCAACCTGGTGAGAGGGACATCAGTGTGCTGGACTATAGAGTCACCTATGACTAAAGTGTTAGGTACATTGTCTTGCCTTAGGGGCTGTTGCTGGGTGGCACACTGGTGTTGTGAACTATGACACATTGGTTGTGATTGGTGTTTGTTTGCGTTTCAGCTTCAGAGGTCTTTTTTGCTTGGGCAGGTTACAGTTAAGGGCCTCTACATATGTGGATTTAGTGTTGCTATATGTGGGTGTTGGTGGTGCGGGTTTAGAAGGGCTATGTGTTGCTTGAGGTGTAGTGTGGGTGTTAACCTTCTCTTGACTGTTTAGCACAATCTTGAGTGGAGAGAGCTTTGCTTCCATTTTGGCTATGTAAGTGCATCTCTCACAGGTTGTAGTGTTGGGTGGTAGGAGGAGAGGGTTGTCTGTGTACATGAGGCAATTGCTGCATTGCCTCAGTATGCCCAGATTCACCAGGTGGACAGGAGAAATCACCGGAAGCTGACCCTTGGACATGCTTGGTTTGTGGCTTTTTTTTTTCTTTGTAAAGTATAGGAGCGGTTTCCTTAGCAAGGTACTTTGCAATTATAGGCTGTTTAGTGCCTACTATTAATTTCTCCTTGTTAACAAGGAGAGTTCAGTGTTTGTATTAGTTTAAGGCTTCCTAGTGCTTTCCAGCAGGTATTGGAGAAAGTGCTAGTCACAGGGATGCTTAAAGGTAAGATTGAAAAGAATGCACTCTGCAGTGTGCACTAGAGAAGTTAGATGTGAAAGTAGGTAACCTGAGTTTTACCTGTTTAAAAAGTTAAGGTTTAGTGGAGAGTTACTATTTTTAAAACAGCAAGATGGATTGAAAGGGGTGGTCACTTTTGTATTTTGGTACTATGAAATACTGTAGGATGGCCAATAAATTTAAATAATTGAAGGGGTTGGATTTCAAAAATGATGATTTTGTGATTACTCACATAAGCCAGTGAAAGTAGAGAGAAAGGAGATATATGGTCAGATTAACATAAGAGGCAGGCAACTAGAAAGACAGTGGTATTTAACAAGACAACTTAAATGGGTGGGAGGGCAGGAAAAAATTCTGCCCGACTCAGAACAGAGAGAGCTGTGATCTCTTTTGAAGTTTTAATATGCTGTTAAAACAGAATGCAAGCAAAACACAAGGTAAAGAAAACAAACTACAGTATTCAAAATATAGAAATGCAGTACAGTAATACAAAAAATAAAAGCAAACTAACCTTTCCTTCACAGCAAAGTGTAGCAGAGTCTGGATGAGCCTTTCTGGTAAAGAGGATTCAGAGGATTTGATAAAATTACAGAAATAAGGTTGAAATGAAGTAAAGACTGAATTTAAATAAGGCTTTAATAGCCATTTCAAAAATAAGAGAAGGCAGAACATGCTGGGGATACTTACTTTTTCCCAGTACCAGAGAAAGTGGAAGGAAAAAGCATTCATTTTAAAAACAATTTAAACAAGATACTGAACTGGTGTTCTATAGCACGATTCAACTGAGGCCACAACACTTGTATGCTCGATGTCTGTCAAGAGGAGGCAGTAGAGACCACCCACAGTAGTAAAGATGCAATTATAGCTACTCATGGCAAAACTGACATAAAGGAATAGTAAAAACTGAAGACACCATAGTATTTGTTAAAGACTTGCTGTATAGACAATACACCAGTCAGAAGACAAAACTCTTCTCCATAATCAGGAATGTCGAGAGGTGTGCAGTTAGTGGATATATATCCAGCTGTATTCAAAATTTCCTGGAGGATGAAATACATTTTTGGATGTAGAACGCGCTAAAGAGGAAATAAAACTTGGCTAACAAATAACAGGTCTCCAAAACCTTAAGATATCCTATTCAATCGGTAGCTTCTTCGGCTCCTTCGACTCGTGCAGGTGGTGCAGAGGCTTCTCTAGTAACCCGGCACTGGCTAAATTATTGGCTTCGACCCAACCTGTTTCTGAGTCCAGGACTATTGCACCTGATGTGACTCCTCCGCCGAGCTGGGCCTTCAGAGCCTGGGGAGGAGGATCTGATGATTGTGGAGCCTTCAAAGCCAAGGCCTGTTCCAGTGCCATCTGCTCAGTCAACCCTGACTTCAGTGCCGTTTGAAGAGTCTGAGAGCAGATACTCTGGTCGGCTCGGGGGGGGGGGGGTCTAACATGTATCTGTTCCGACCCCTTCCTCTGAGTGTCAGCGCGGATGAGCTCTGCTCCTTCCTCTGGCTCTGAGCCCACTGTCTCGGCGCCGGAGCAGTGTAGCCTTCAATGCTATGAGGGTTATGTCGTCCAAGATGCACATCAGGGCCCTCCTCCCCTAAATTGCCATTTTTTGCCTCTACATCGCAGGTCCCCATGAAGCGTCGAGACCCAAACCCTCAGGTAACCCCATTGGGTGACCCTTGTTCTACTGAGACCTCTCCAGAAGCTCCCACTGATAAGGTTCCCGGGAAGAAACTTTGTAAGAGGAGGCATTTAGATTCCCTGCAGTAGTCTTTGACATCAGACACAGACTTAAGGAGTCAAAAGGGTCCCCACATTCCCCCTCGGGAGGATCTCTTTTGTTGATATCCTGGAGGTCCTTAAGCAGAGGGGTGACTGGCAGTCTGTTAGCCCTACTGAGGATAAGTCGGCACACCTGAAGGCCTTTGTGTCTCAAACCTTCCAACTCCTGGGTGACTTCACCCTTTGAACTAATGGAATTGGTTGCTCGAAGGGTGTGGGAGTCTCCTGATACTATGGAACCATTCCTTTGGAGGCCCAACAAGTTTATCACCTCCCCCAAGATAAGATGTTCCTCACTAAGGGAGTTCCGGTCGATGCCATGGTGGTGGCGGCAGCCACCAAGAAAGAGATGTCTGAAACCTCTTCTACTGTCCATTCTCTTAATAGAGATTCCAGGACGATGGACAGGTATGGGAAATGCATCTTTAGTTCTGCAACCTTTGCTATGCGATCATTTAACTACTTGATTCATTTTACCAGTCTTCAAAGAGATTTCCTAAAAGCTCAGATGCTCTGTAGGGTAGTACAGATGGAGGTGTCTCTGAGAAGATGACAGCCCAGCTTAATACCCTTAATTCCATAGTTAACTCGTACATGCTGCTCATTTCCTATGTAGCTGATGGTTTGAGTCAAGCAGCGGGTTCAGCAATAGCTCTTCGGAGATGTTCCTGGATGCGCTTATGCTCCTTTGCGGAAGCCTTCAAATCTTCCTTTGTCAACACCCCATTTGATGGCTCATCACTTTTTGGGTCCAAAGTCAAGGAGACACTCACTAGGTGTGAACAAGAAGGAAAGACTATCTGCTGTAGGAGTCAGTTTTTCCATCCATACCAGGCCATACCCCAAAGGGCAGAAAGGTGGAAAAATGTGGTTCCAGAAGTCCCAAGGAGCTTTCCAGAACACGTGTAGTGAAAGCCCCCTCCAGGGGCAGAGGAGGGGGTGTAATGGAAGATGCTGCCCTGGCGGCAGAGGGGGTTCACAAAACCAGAGTGACGGGGATCATTTCTTTGGTAAGCCCTACCAGCGCTCCTGAAAGGAGGCCCGACTGTCCTACTCTGGAGGCAGTCGGGGGGGGGGGGTTGCTTGGCTTTGTATCCAGACGCCTGGCTAGGCATTACAAGAGATTCTTGGGTACAAAGTATTGCTAACAGAGGTTACATAATCCCATTTTTAGAAACCCCACCTGTTCGAAAGAAAATCCCAGGCTTCCACCCAGTCTCGGGGATCAAGCAGCCATGGAAATCCAGAGGCTGCAAGAAGTCATCCAGCCAGTCCCTGCAGACCAGATAAGATCCTGAACTTACTCCAGATTCTTTTTAGTTCCAAGGAAGGCAGGGGACTGGAGGACCATTGTGGAACTCAGCAGGCTCTGCACATTTGTAGAGAAGGTCCGGATGGTCGTGCTTCAGTTGATTCTCCCATTCCTAGGAATGGGCAATTGGATGTGCTCTATAGATCTCAAGGATGCATACTACCATATCAAAATGGCCAGACCATCCAGAGATAATTTGCTTTTCTGGCTGGGAGCCAGTCACTACCAATTCCGAGCACTGCCCTTTGGACTCGCAACAGCCCCCAGTGTGTTTACCAAATGCATGGCAGTGGTTACGGCTCACTTGAGGTGTCTAGGATTCAGTGTGTTTCTGTATCTGGACGGCTGGCTCTTTACTGCCGCCTCCAGGCATAAACTAATTCTTTTCAGGGATCACACATTCAGTCTGTGCTCTGTTAGGCATAACTATAAATTTCGACAAGTCTGTGTTGTCACCATCACAGCGTATTGCCTTTTATCAGAGCAGAATTGGACACCACCACTGCCACAGTAAAATTGCCCCTGGACAGAATAGCCACTCTTGGAAACCAGGTATCTGACATTTTCCAGAGAAAAAAAGTACCGGCCTCAAGTATTGAAACTACTAGGTACCATGGCAGCTATGCTCATAGCAGTTCCTCTGGGATGTATGCACATGAGGATTCTTCAGTGGTTACTATTCACCCAGTGGTCTTACCAACAACTTCCGATGTCATTCTTAATCATGATTACAGACTCTTGCAAGAAGGATCTTCATTGGTGGTTGACCAGCCACCAGGTTACAGTAGGTCGACCATTTGTTTCTCCCCTTCAGTCAACCACTGTGACCATGGACGCTTCTCTGATAGAGTGGGGTGGGGCATTTTTCAGGGAAGAACAGTCCAAGGCACCTGGTCAGAGACTGTCACAGTTGCACATCAATGTTTTGGAGCAGAGAGCAGTGCTTTTGGCGTTGCAGCACTTCCACAACTATCTTCCTCTAGGGACGATTGCTATACAGACAGACAACATGCCTGTGGTCTGGTACATCAACAGGCATGCCTGTGGTCTGGTACATCAACAGGCATGCCTGTGGTCTGGTACATCAACAGGCATGCCTGTGGTCTGGTACATCAACAGGCATGCCTGTGGTCTGGTACATCAACAGGCATGCCTGTGGTCTGGTACATCAACAGGCATGCCTGTGGTCTGGTACATCAACAGGCATGCCTGTGGTCTGGTACATCAACAGGCATGCCTGTGGTCTGGTACATCAACAGGCATGCCTGTGGTCTGGTACATCAACAGGCATGCCTGTGGTCTGGTACATCAACAGGCATGCCTGTGGTCTGGTACATCAACAGGCATGCCTGTGGTCTGGTACATCAACAGGCATGCCTGTGGTCTGGTACATCAACAGGCATGCCTGTGGTCTGGTACATCAACAGGCATGCCTGTGGTCTGGTACATCAACAGGCATGCCTGTGGTCTGGTACATCAACAGGCATGCCTGTGGTCTGGTACATCAACAGGCATGCCTGTGGTCTGGTACATCAACAGGCATGCCTGTGGTCTGGTACATCAACAGGCAAGGGGAAACAAAAGTCTTGCCCTCTGTGTCAAGAAGCCTTGAGAATTTGGCAGTGGGCGGTACCACCGAGCGCTTTCTTATAGCAATGCATATCCTGGGGAAATCTAACACTATCGCAGACAAACTGAGCAGAGCCTTTCTGTTACCCCACAAGTGGTCTCTCAGACGAGGTTGTGGAGATGATTTTCTGCAGATGGGGCCAGCCTTGCTGTGACCTGTTTGCATCCCCTATGAATGCCAAATGCAGAAGCTACTTTGCCCTGACTCCTCCTCCAGGGGACAGCCCAAGGGACTTGCTCATACACAATTGGCCCCCGGGATTCGTATATGCCTTTCCACCAACACCCTTGATTCCGAAATTCTTAAAGCCAAAAGCCTGGGAAGGACTGTAATCTTAATAGCCCCTTTTTGGCTTTGACAGATTTGGTTTCTCTTCCTTCAGCTCTATCAACTGGAGGAACCATGGATTCTGGACCCAGTTCCAGACCTGCTGACACATTTGTCAGGGGCCCTCCATCCTTCCATTCGTTCCCTCAGACTGACAGCTTGGCTGCATCGATTCCCAAACTAGCCAGGTCACATGTCTTTTCTTCAGAGGTACAGCATATTCTTGTATCTTCGCATAAAGCCTCCACTAGAAAGTTGTATGCCAGTAAATGGAAGTGATTTGCTTTTTGGGCCTCCCAGAATAACATTGATGCTTACGTTGCCCTGATTGCTAGTATTCTGGAATTCCTATCTAAGCTTTTTTATGAAGGTGCTGCAGCTGCAAGAGTTCAATTGACTGCAATTTCAAATTTTCACCTCTGAGCTAAAGGTTCTAATTTGATGCCTCACAGTTTATGTAGGGCCTTCTTAAAGGGTACCATTCATCTTAGGCCGCCTGTTAAACAACCTTTTACTCCCTGGAATCTAAATTTTGTGCTGTCACGGATTATCCCCCCCCCCTTTTGAGCCTGCATCATCCTGCCATTTAAAGTTTCTTTCTTGGAAAACAATTTTCTTGGTGGCCATTACCTCAGCACATCTGAGCTCCAAGCCCTATCAAACCCCCATATTTGGTGTTTCACCCTGACTCAGTATCACTGAGGACTAATCCTTCATTTCTTTCAAAGGTGTGTTCTGACAATAACCTGAATCAAACTATCAAACTTCCAACCTCTTTCAGTAACCATTCTAATAAGTTGGAGTACATGTTGCATAAACTTGATGTTCAGACAATTGAGATTCTATGTAGACAGGTCGAAGGAATTTAGAAAATCTGAACAACTTTGCCTCTCATGCTGACACTAAGAAAGGGCTACCAGTCTCTAAAGTTACCTTTTCCAAATGTTTAACTGCATTAAATTTACATAACCCTCACGAACCAACCATTAGAGCATGGTGTGAAAGTGCATTCCACTAGAGCTGTTTCCACTTCTGCGGCTTGATTGACTTTGGACAGTATGTACAGCTGCCACTTGGTCTAAGCCGCATACCTTTATCACTCATTACAAAGTGGACAGGGCCTCCAGGGGCAGGGCTTCCTTTGGTTCCACTGTCCGCAGGAATGTGCTCCTGTGAGCCACCCAAGATTGGGGTGCTTGGGACGCTACCCATGTGCAAGAATGAACGGCGATATTGAACTTCACATAAAGAAGTTATGTACTTACCATAACATTCCATGCGAGTTCATCTCGCCTTCATTCTTGCATTCTTTTTGATATTTTGCTAAAATTTTTAATCTCGTTAGTAGTATTGTAGTGGAGCTTTTCTCCTCGGGCCTCCACTGAAAATGGACATGTATCCAGTTGGACTAGCCCGGTAAACAAATGTAAAATAAAATAAAATGAACATTCCCACCCATCTTCCCCTCCAGGGTCTCAAAGAATGAGTAGACTTTGGGTCTGGTGGGTCTTGTTCTGTGACTACTTACTCTGGTTGGAGTATGTTAGGTTTTATATTTGTTACATGCTGGGATCAGCAAACTAGATCTGAGGTAGGACAGAGAGCATCATGGGATAGGGACCCGGCCTCTAGCTACTCTGAGATCTTCAGTTAGTAAAGCGGCCGACTGAGCCGATCGGCTCCGAACCCATGTGTAAGAATGAAGGCGAGATGAACAACTCACATGGAACGTTATGGTAAGTACGTAACTTTTTATGGAGCTTAATAAAATTTTGGGAGAAATTTTTCAGCAGGCAATATTACTTGTAGGTGGGAACTGGAACTTCATTTGCAGCAGTGAGGATGTATCCAGCAGACCCAGAAGGGAAAATTAAAACCGGGTAGATTTCCAAGATGGCTGTACATTTAACAGCTTGACTCTAGCACTCCCAGTGTGAAAACCATCTCAGCAGAGAAGGCCAGTAGAGTTGTGTTTATGGGTAAATTTCAGTAAATGGCAGAGAAGGCCAGTAGAGTTTATGGGTAAATTTCAGTAAATGTCTAGTACGTGTACTGTCTGGATGGAAGGAAAAAAGAAATGCACTTCTGGAAAAAAATTGGCTACAAAAATTTAGGAAGGAACCTTCAGACATTACCTCCAGAAACCTGCAGGAATATTCAAGACAACTGCACACAGGCTTGGTTAAAATAAATGAACCACTGATAGAGTATATATCAACACAAACAATAAGACTGGAAAAATGGAACAAACTTTAAATATTCAGATGAGGTGATAAAGATGCAAAAATCAGAAGTTAAAATGAAAAGGTTGGTTGACTATGAAAACTGCTCAGGAAGAGATTCAAAAGAATAGAATTGGAGTACAGAGCAGGTAGAGAACGTGTGATTTTTCAGCTGTAACAGTAGCTGGAAGGAGCAGTTTGCATTAATTTTATGGAAGCACAAATAAGCAACTGGACTGGTATTCCACAGCAAGAGTTTAAAGGGCACATTGCATGTTTGCTCCAATCCTAGCTTTGAGAAAGCAATCTAGACCTTTAAAGATGCAATCCTACCAGCCAGAGTTGATTCTGACAAAACTGTGGCAGAACAGAATACTAAAAGTGGGAAACAGCGGCGTGTGGAGAATTGCTCATTGTATGCAAGGTAGAAAAGGAAAAATTTCATTCCACTATTCAGGGAATGCTGAGATGGTATGAGATTCAAACTGCTGTACACCGCTGTCTTAGATATTCTTCTTTGGAGGGCCAAAATCATTTTTTTAATGAGCTACATGCTAAGGAGGAAATACAAAAATTTGTCCAACAAAAAGTGAGCTGTGGAACAGGAGGAGATTGTTCTAGTAATAAATAGCAGACTGTACCAGTGTTTCATTGGAAAGTGTTGGAAAGAAGGGAGCATGAAAGCTGAGTAGAAGAATCAAGAGTACATTGGAAATGAAGCAGAGAGGATTTTGGGAGATGCGACAGTAATAAAACCAGTAACTTAATGTGGTATTACAATACAATAATTTGCAAAATATGACCAGAAAATGTGGAAATATTGGACTTCATCAGAATTTGTTGGACTTGTGAGGGACTCTAAAGTATGTGCCCTACTTCATGTCATTGTTCAGAAAAATGCTTTGGAGAGGGGAATAGAGGGGATAAAGTTAAGTAAAGAAAACATTTTTCTTAAGTACTTTTGTGGTGTATAGTTTTGTTTGCATGCTATAAAGTAAAGTTTTCTCAGTTAGTGTAATGACTGTAAATAGAAGCTGCTGTTTTTTTCCCTTTTGCTCCCTTCTGTTCAGTTTTAAGAATGAAGGGACTGCAGTGTAAAGAAAAAACCTGGTTAAATGAACATAAAAGGAAATTTAATGTGCTTTTTATCATTCTTGTATGGGGAATGGGCTGGATTAAGGAACTTAGATGGATTTAGTAACAAGATTTAAGAGAAAGCAAGTAAATGAAAAATGAATATTATGAGGCTTTTTCTAGCAAATTTATGCTTGGCAATTCTGTATCTGCCCCTCATGTCTCCATGGAAATAATGTGATAATGAGAAATTGGTTACACACTCTGGAGAGTGATTGGCTGAGGGGAGGACTTGTTAGGAGGTGATGCTCTCTGAAAGCATTCAGGGGTTTTCCCAGCTGGGAGAGCTATAAAGAGAGAAAAACAGCAGAAGCACAGGCTGCACCATATGTCTTGGTATGGCTAACCTTTCTTTTAGGTTAACTCAACTCAAACTGTAGCTGTCAGTTTGGGACATTTGTTCCTATTAGGAGGATAAAACTTCAATATTTGAAGATGTACATAGTGTGTGTTAGTATTAAATTCATAGATTTTAGGGGGGTTGGTGGTATGTTTGTGACACAGGCTCATATGGATGTGAAAAGAAACAACTATATAAAAGTTCAACCTGCCAGAGTATGTATGCAACACAAAAGCTGCAACTAGACATTTAACAACAAAGACGTTTTACATAAAAGGTGGAATATTTTAATACAATGCTTTTTGTAATGCCTTTAAATGTCAATGGTTTCAGATATACAAATAAGAATGAACAGTGAACTATATTAAGAGTGGAAATAGCGGTTACAGGAAAGGCACTTGGAAAGAACCGAACATGTGAATTTGATAAAGAAAGATTTTTCAGGATGGTTATTCAGCGGAATGTCTCTGGGGCGGGGGAGGAAAAGCAATACCTATATTAATTGCAAGAGGAGCTCCAGTAGTTGAAGAGGATAAAAAAAAGATAATGGCAGATTTCTAGTGCTAAAGGGCTACTGGCAAGTGAGGAGGATTACCCTGGCATGTATTTTATAGTCCACCTAAAACTACTATTATGGATCATAAGAAAATTCTGGGAGAAACTGGTTTTCACAAAGGAATATTACTTTATAGGTGTGGACTGGAATTTGATTTCCAGCAGCGATGTGTCTGGGGAGCCCAGAAAGGAAAGTATAACAAAGGAGGGTAGATTCTTGAAGTTATTTATGAAAATGGCATGGAAGATGTGACTTCAGTAATAGTAGAGTGTGAATTTACATATTCCCCAAGATATAAAAACTGGTCTAGACAGAATTTACATTTCACAGGAACATGTGCATTTAATTGAAGGTGTTGATATGCACCCGATAACTATTTTGGATCATGTGCCAATCATTAAAATAAAATCAGAGTAATGAAATAGAAATGAGAGATTGGCGCTTTCCCACCTATCTGTTGAAAAGAGAAATATTTAAGGAATGGGAAGCAGAGATTATTCAGGAGCTATACAAGAGGGTAGAAATTGCTTCTGAAAATATAGCTAGGGAGTGGGATAAAATTAAGGTGGAGTTTAAAAATAGGGTGGAAATAAAAGAAAGGGAGCTATGGTTAAGTAACAAAAATTGAGGGACTGACAAATGTTAAAGTATTGCAGAATAGGGAGAATCTCCCAGAACAAGACTATCAACTGCAGAATGCTAAGCAGAAGATAAGGAATTTACCTCTCTAATCTACACGACTTTAGAAAGATTGCTGCAAAGCAGCTGTTTTTTTTTCCAAACACCTTTATTGAATTATCACTTGTGACATAGGCAAATTTGCATTTATGCAAAAGTAATCGAACTGTATTAACAAACATACTTCACATATATTGCGATATATCATATAGCCTAAAGAATATTACATAAGTTCATTTTTAAGCAAGAAACAGTTTTATTAAACCATCACTTACATAGACAATCATACATTTATATAAATGAAAACAAACCACACTGACAAAATCCTAGTTGCAAGCATTTTACATCAAACCATACTGACACACCAAGTTTTCAAGCATTATACATCACTTATAGCCTACTCGATCTTTCTCTCTCAGACATTACATAGATCATTTAAGTCCTGCCACCTTTTAACCATCATTCCTCCCTTGTATGTATTGTTCCCACAATTCCCATTTTTTTCTTCTGTAGTTTACATCTACCCCTTTCTAAAGATTTCAATTCCAGTTTTCTCTTATATTCACTACTGCAGTATAGTTGGTTTAAATTTTGGTTTCCATTTTCTAGTAATTGCTTTTTTGGCAGCCACCATTTAGACATGGCAAGGCCTTACCCATGTATAGGCAATTCTTACTCTCTCATAGCTCAGAAAAATAATCTCACTCTTCAGACCAATCTGCCCACCCAGCATCTGTTGGTGCATCCTGCAGGGAATCCTTAGTTTGCCAACTCACCACACTCCCAGAAAATATGTTCCCAGTTACCTTTGTTTCCCTTCACACCTCCAACATTTGCTGTCTGCCAGAAGAAAAATTCTCTGGAGTCTACCTGAGGTATAAAAATATCTAAACATTTTCAGACAAAAATCCTAAATCTTCTAAATGTTGCATATTTGGGAACCATGCATATATCCTCTTATTGCTTATCCAATCTCTCTTCCCAGTCCTTTCTAACCTCTGATCATTTCTTAGTTATTGTGCAATATTTTATATGCTCTAATTCCTTTAATGGCAGCTTTTGTTCTAGATTCAATTAAAAACTCTACTAGTACTAGTCTTTTTAAGGACCCCCCCCCCATTTCTTTGCCTATACTCTGATATCAATACCTGACAGGGAAGGCAATTTCTAACCTGCAGTCCATATTTTTGGTGTCTTCCCAGTCTAGTCTCACTCTTATTTGCTCAAGACAATACAAAATTGAGAAAATAGAAGCTTTGTTATATGGACAGTAAGATACAAGCGGTTAAAATGTTTAGTCCTTTTAGTCTTTTACACGGGTCAAGCATATTTTTATCAGAGAAGTTGTGGGTAGCAATTAAAGAGCTGAAGGACCATCTGGGAGGGGAAGATAGCAAGAGTTAAGGGGGGTGATCTGATTCTTCCAGTAGAATAGGGCGGATTGGGATAACCTAATTTGAAGGGGTATTTCAGAGCTATACAGTTTAGGCTCTTGTATTACAAGCAGAAAACTATAATTCAAAGTGAAAGGGATGATGAAACGGGGGAAGCTCAAACAAGGAGAGACTGGGATTTTGGATGAAGGCCTTTAAGGAGAATAATAATCATACAGAATATTATATCTATAATATAGCAAAGTATCCTAAGAACTAAGCGAACACAGGAATGGAGAAAGGAGATTCTGCTAATTGGGATGATTGCAATTAGGAATATAGACAAATAGGCAAGAGGGAGCTGAAATTTATTGGAGAAAACTGCCGAAGGAGCCAAGGTATTAGGAGAAAATAACTAGAGGGGAAAGATGGTAGAATGGGAAGATGCCAATAATCTGTTTGGACTACAGGTTAGAGATGGTCTTCCCTGTCGAGGATTGGTATCAGAGTATAGGCAAAGAGAAGGCAATAGGGGGGTCCTAAATGAAAGACCAGCATTGGTAAAGTTTTTTAGTAGAATCTAGAAAGCTGCCATTAAAGGAATAATTAGTAGAACATGTAAAATATTGAATAATTGTAGGAATCGGAGGAGGTTAGAAATGATAGGAGAAGACTAAGCATTTCATAAACAATGAGAGGGTATATTTGTCTCCCAAATATGCAATAAAATCTAGAAGATTTAGGATTTTTGATTGGAAATGTTTACTTCTGGTATAAAAATCTGTGTAGACTCCAGAGAATTTTTCCTCTGGACAGCAAATTTTGGAGGTGTGACGGAAGAAAGGTAATTGGGAACATATTTTTCGGGAGTGTTGAGTTGGCAGAATAAAGGATTCCCTGCTGGATGCATGAGATGCTGGATGTGCAGATTAGTGTGATGAGGGAAATGATTTTTCTGAGCTAGGATACAGAATCTGAATTGCCTAGACACATGGTAAGGCCTTGCTGTGTCTAACTATGGTGGCTGCCAAAAGCAGTTACTAGAAAATGGAAATCATAATCTAAACCAACTATACTGGAAGAAGTAAACAGAGATAAAACTGGAATTTGGATCTTTAGAAAAGGGTAGGCGCAAATTACATAGGAAAAAAATGGGAAATGTGGGAACAATGCACAGGGGAGGAATGAGGTTGAAAAGAAGGCAGGACTTAAATGAGCTATGTAATGTTTGAAAATGATTGGATAGAGTACAAATGATGTATGTTTGCAACTGGGCGTATCAGTATGGTTTGTGCTGTAAAATGCTTGCAACTAGGATTGTCAATATAGTTTTATTTGTATAAATGTATGCCATAAGTGATGGTTTAATAAAGATGTTCCCTTTAAAAAAAAGGGGGGGGGGCAGGAATTGAATAACATGTAATGTTGCTTAAGTTATATGACGTATGGCAATCTGTGAAGTATGTTTGTAAACATGAACATTGATTACTTTTATGTAAATGTATATATTCCTATGTCACTGAAAATTGTATAAAATAAAACTGGTGTTCTCTCATAGAAATGGCATGTATGTAATTTGGTAAACTGCTTTTCTCAGAGTAACAGCATGTATTACAAAACTGCTGTCTCGTATCTGACTGATAATTTTAAGAGTAGTATAAAAATAGAGCTTGCAAAATGCAGGAAGAAATAAGAATGTTCTTGCATGACATATTTCTAAATGATTAGCTTAACAGAATATGCTTGTGTAAAAACAAAGTATATATCTGAATATATTTTTAGGATAGCATGTGCTTGTGTGTAACAAAAAATATTATACTTCTGGATGTTTTGTAACGAATGGCATTAACAATAGAGGCTTGTTGAAATATCCTAGACAGTTGAATACAGATATTCAAGCTAAAGGGAAATGGCTAACAGCAGAAAAAAGGTGCAAGTATCTTATCAGTGGAAGAACATTCCATCCTGCTGATAACTTTTTCTCTGGATGAGCATGGCTAGCACAACAGAAAGCTAACTATCATATCGATGAAAACATTTGTGAACATTTTGGCTTGCTGAAGGAGTTTTTCTCTGGATTAAATGATTATGCTGACTGGCTTCAAAATAGGAAAATGTTTTCATCGTGGACAAAGTTTTGAAACTCTAAAGTGGTAAAGACGTTTTGGCTGACATTTTGTAATCTGAGTCAGCTGAGGAAGTGCAGTGTGTCTGACAGTTACACATGTTGCAAAGAAAATTTTTATAATCTTACAGTGGTGCTTGGTCGGCCTGTTTTAAATAAATCTGTCATACGAATATACAGCTGTACAGTTTGTGACCTGCATGCTGTTTCAGTTCAACAGTCAAGTGTTAATTCAATAAAGTTGTTAGAGGGGGATAGATTTCTAAAGGAATTTATGAAAAAAGTTGATATGGAAGACGTCAGTAGTAAGAACTCTTATTACCCATGGTGCAAGAACTTATGTAATTGAAAGCTTTGACACACATCCAATAACAATTTCAGATCATGCACCAGTAAACAACTAAGCTAAAAATGCAGGGTAATTAAAAAATTAGGCACTGGTGCTTCCCCTGCCTACTTGGAGAGGAATTTATGGAATGGGCAGTGGAAATTAGAGTTAACAGAATAGACACATTTCTTCAGAAGTTATAGCTAGAGAGTGGGGGGAATGAAAGGGGAATTTAAAAAAATAGATATAAAAGAAAGATATGGTTAAGTAAGAATTAGTCTGCCCCTTTAGAATTTAAAGTATTGCAGAATAAGGGGTACTTCACATAACAGGAGGATGTGCTAATGTAGGGTGCTAAAGAGAAAATATGGTAGTACAGTAGATAATATGCATGATTTTGGAAAGATTGCTGGTAAGCAACTGTTTTTGTAACTCCAGTACAGAAACTTTTGGCACAATAACTTGGTCAACAAAGTAGAAAGGGTTGTTGCCAAACAATGTATAAAAAGAAAAATAAGAAATCCTGTAGAAGTATTAAGAGCTTTTGAAAATTTGTATAAAGCTGAGAAATGTGGAAATTGGGAAAGTATAAATGGAAATATTCGTGATAGGCTAAAGTATGCCGAGGTTAGAGGTAGATGAGGCTCAATAAGATAAGAGGAGATAAAAATGGTGATGGATAATCAGTCTGCAGTAAGGTCTCCAGGATTGGATGGTACTCCTGTGAAAGTTTGGAAGCTGTGCGGGAAGAAAGTTAAAGATTTCAAAGGTTTTGTTTGAGTATTTTAAAAGGAAAGGGGAGCACCAAAATTGTGGAAGAAAGCTGTGGTGGCTGTAGCACCGAAGACAGTAAAGTCCCATCAGACAGAGGTTCATATAGGCCCATTTCAATTTTAAATCATAAATCTGAAGTAGTTAATTTCATTTATCTGCAACCTGTGGGTATTCAGATCCATATCTGAGCCGAGCCGGCAACATATTTCAAGCATTTGCTCCAAGCTCCTCCCCTTACTCATAATCCCTCACATCTCCTACCTTCTCTCAGATCTCGTTTGCCACTTCATGTGTACGCATCGTGGTCTCTCTAGCTCCAAGTTGGGTGTAGTTAGTGGTATCTCTTCATATATATTTAATGTGTAGCCATTTTTTCATCCCTTTCCTCCCCTTCGTTAGTCTGTTTTCAGTCAAAAAAGTTTAAAAAGTTAGTTTGTGAGGTGTAGTGTAGGCCTAACCACCCTTAGTGTGTGTGTTAGTTGGTTTAGTTTTGGCTGAGTGGTATTTGGTGATGGCTGAGCAGCCAAAACCAACTTTTAAGAAATGCACAGTGTGTGGCCACATGCTTTCACCGGCTGATGGCCACACTGTTATTTGCCTGGGTGTTGCACACCAATCTTTGCCTTGTAGTGTGTGTGCAGGGTTCAACCCTAGGGCATTGAAAGAGAGGAAGGCAAAGCTGGTAGCTAAGTGTAGCTACCAGTTTCTGCATTGGACTCTGACCTCGGCTCCAGTAGCCGATCACCCCCCCCCCCCCAGGCTGAGACTCAACCTCCCTCCAAGCCTTCAGATATGGGGGGACAAAATCAAAAGCGAAAGATGAGAGAAGAGAGGGGAAAGGCACTGCAAACTGTCTCCAGAGTGGGAGCCCTTTCCCAGTCCACCTATTAAAATTGTCAGGATCACCTCTCCTCAGCTCCACTCCCCGAGGTTCTCCCCAGAGCCGACGGAGCCCTCGGACCAGAGGCCTCCTTCAAGGTCGTCTCATAGACCAGCCAGATCAGAGTCTGTCACCTCTTCAGTCTACTGAGTCTGTCAGAGCTTGACATGGATAGGATAATGCAGAGGTTCATTCGGACCCAAATCCAAATGGGAGTCTTGCCAGGCCCCTCTCCGGCCAGAGAGGGGACCTCTATGCCCTACTTCCATCCAATCTCTCTTTCCCCGATCTGACCTGCGGTTTCCGGGTTTATGGATCTGAGGATCCTCTGAGTTGGTGGTTCGGCGCCAACAGTTCCTCCAACCTCGACACCGGCGATTTACCTTGAGTTCCTCGGATCAGACTTGTTCAGATCCGAGCAGCTCTTGGGGGTTGAGAACGGGGAGTCAGATCTGAGAGAACAATGGTTTCTTTGGCTCCGACTTTGTCGGATCCGAGCCATTCCTTCAGAACCCCGGCTATCTTGGCCTCTGCCCTGATCCTCACAGCAGAGCTGGGGAGAGCTTCTCCCTTGTTGGTTGCTAAGGAGGTGTGCTGTCCTTCGACGTGGTGGAGAGGGTTCTCTCCCAAGGATTGATACCTCAGCCCATCTCCTTGGACTTCACCCAGGCTCCTGTGGATTTGGTCACTACTTCCATCAGCTTGTCCCAGGGACAGCTCATGCTAGAGGGCCCCCAGGTGGATCCCATCGTGGAACCCCCGTGACTTACGAGCCCTCTTCAGAATCCCACTAAGCACTCGTGTAAGAGGAGGCACATGGACTCGGTCCCTCACAGAAGATACTGACTTGGATGAAGGTGAGGGTTCCCCCAGGTCACCTCCAGAGGAGATCTCCTTTGGAGACATCATGGAAATCCTCTGCCAGAGGGGAGGTTGGTCAGCCCCAAAACCCTCTACGGACGAGTCAGTATTCCTGGAGGCCTTTGGCATGGGCCCATCTACATCCTGGGTGGCACGTCCTGCAGATCCCTTAGTGGATCTCTACCACATGGGCATGGAAGGAGCCTGACACCATAGAGCCAGTACCCAAACGCCTGGACAGGAGCCTTTCTCCTCCCACAGACAGGCCTGGTACAAGGGATCCCTGGTGGATGCTATATTGGTTGCAGCTGCCACCAAGAGAGAACTGGCACAGAAAAGTTCTTCAGTCCACCCTCCGGACAAGGAGTCTAGGGCGGTGGATCGGTTTGGGTAAAGTCTTTTCAGCGACGTTTTCCATACGAGCGCTGAATTATTTGGCATGTCATATGACTTAAGCGAGACCTAGTCACTGAATTCGCTGTCTCCCCCAGAGTCTGTCACCAGAGGACTAGAAGCTGTTCTCTGTGAAAATGTCGACTCTAAAATCTGTTTCTAACATGTCCATGCATCTTTCCCATGCCACGGAAGGAGCGACTAGGGCGGCTGGGACTGGCGTAGCTGAGGCGACATGCTTGGCTCAGACTGTCAATTCGCGGACCCCTTCAAGGCGTCCTTCACAAATGCTCCCTTTGGTTCCTCCCTGTTCAGGAAGACTGTCTACTATCGGAGTCCACTTCTCTAGTCCTCAGATCCTTTTCTAGGAATCAGAGGGCAAAAGATGTGGTTCTGAAAATCTGTTTTCCCAGGACTCTCAGGACAACTCGTCCCCTAGAGGCAGAGGGGGACAAGGCAGATGCCGCCCCAGAGGCAGAGGGGGCCCGAGGAACTTTGGGTCTAGGGAGACCTTGGACAGACCCATGCAGCAACCCTGAGGGGTTGCCCGACTGTCCTACTCCGGAGACCGTTGGGGGAAGATTGTCATTGCACCCAATGGCTTGGGAGTCCATTATGACGGATCCTTGGGTGCTCCAAATAATATCCAGAGGCTACTCCATACCATTCATTGCCCCACCTGTCCAACCAAAGCGCCTCCCAGATGTTCCACCCACTCAAAGGGAGGCGGCAGCACAAGAAATTTCAAAGCTGCTTCGCAATTGGGCCATCGAACCGGTCCCCTCAGATCAGTCTGGATTAGGCGTTTACTCCAGGTTCTTTAGTGCCAAAAAAGACAGGGGACCTCAGGGCCCGTATTGGACCTGTCAAGCCTGAACCTGGCTGTAGCCAAGCAGAAATTCTGGATGGTCACCTTGCAGTCCATTCTACCTTACCTCCGAGGATGCGACTGGATGTGCTCGATAGACCTCCAGGATGCTTACTACCATATCAAAATTTGCAGAAGCTCCAGGAGATTCCTTTGCTTCCGGCTGGGAGCTAATCATTTCCAGTTCAGAGCCCTACCCTTTGGTCTCGCCACAGCCCCCAGGGTGTTTACCAAGGTTATGGCAGTTGTAGCGGCTCACCTGAGGCTTCAGGGAATTCAGGTGTTTCCTTACCTAGATTGGCTCCTCGCTGGTGCCACCAAGCATCTACTTTGCATGGCCAGAGACTCCTTCCTGCATCTTGCAGTCAACCGAGGGATTACCATTAACATCTCCAAGTCCCGCTTGAACCTAACACAGACCTTGGAATTTATAGTGGCATAGCTGGACACACTACTATTGCAAGTTTTTCTCACTCTGGACAGGGTCCAGCACCTACGGGCTCATGTGTCAGTGATCCTCTGTCCCAGGATGCCAATGGCAAGCTATGTTCTCCAAGCCCTAGGCTCCACGGCCCAGCAATCTCAATCCTTCCCTGTGTGCGCCTTCACATGCGGGTGCTTCAGTGAACCCTGGCATTTCAGTGGTCTTGGTTAGACCTCCCCATGGACTTTCCAATATGAATCAGCAGAGCCTGCAAGATTTCTCTTCTCTGGTGGCTCCAGTCGCCGGAAATCTTGGCAGGCCGTCCCTTCATAACACCCACAGCCCAAGCCACAGTGACCACTGATGCCTCCCAGCTCTGGTGGAGGGGCACTGTTTGGGGAGGACGGTCCAAGGCATGTGGTCCCAGAGACCAGATTGCATATCAATGCTCTGGAGATGAGGGCAGTGCTTTTAGCGTTGCAAGCCTTTCTTGCTGTTCTTCCCCCGGGGATGATTGCAGTTCAGTCAAACATGTCTGTTGTCTGGTACATCAACAAACAAGGAGGAACCAGATCTTACCCTCTGTTGCGAGGCCATGAGAGTATGGGAGTTGGGCGATCTCCACCAGTCTGCTTCTGATTGTAGCACACATCCCGGGACGCCCCATCATTTTAGCAGATAGTCGGGCTATTCTAATGCCATATGAGTGGTCTGTGAAAGTCAATAGCGGAGGAGATCTTTCTTGCGTGGGGTCAACCTTGCTGCGATCTCTTCGCATCTCCTTCCAACGCAAAGTGCACAGAGTTCGCTCTGATCCCCCTCACCAGGGGACTCCCTCAGAAATGTTGTCGTCCATGCTTGGCCTCCTGAGTTACTGTATGCTTATCCCCCATTACCTTATTCCGAAGTTTCTTCAGAAAGCTTGCCGACTGGGGTGCAAAGTGATCCTCATTGCCCCGTTCTGGCCTCGTGTGGTTCCCCTTCCTCTGGTCTCATGTTCTAACTCCTCCTTGGAGTCTGGATCCCTGCCTGGATCTCATCTCTCATCCCTCTGGCATCAGTCCGCCCGATCTGGGCAGCCTCAAGCTGACTGTGTGGTTGCTCCAGTTCCCCTGATTGCTAGGACTCCCGGTCTGTCATCTTCAGTAAAAACTATTTTGGTGGCATCCCACAAAGCTTCCACTAGGAAGGTTTATTACAGCAAATGGAAACTTTTCTCTATTTGGGCTTCTCCGAGGAACCTAGATCCCGGTTTCTGCAGTGTTGGAGTTTGTCCAATATTTTCCAGCAAGGGGCTAGTTCCTATACGGTGAAAGTACAACTGGCAGCCATATCTAATTTTCATGTCGGCGAAAATATGAATGCTCTGGCCTCTGAGACTGAGACTATGTAAAGCTTTCCTGAAAGGCACTTTTTCTTTTACATCCCCCGGTTAAGGATTCAGTCCCTCCTTGAGACCTTACCCTAGTTCTGCAGGCGTTGGTTGCTCCCCCATCCGAACCAGCATTGGTAGATTTGAAATGCTTGTCCTGGAAGGCCGCTTTTCTGGTGGCCATTACTTCGGCCAGAAGAGTTTGAGATCCAAGCTTTGTCTGCCGTGCCCCCTTACTTGATCTTTCATAAAGACAGGGTTTTGCTCTGCATGGACCCTTCTTTTTTACCGAAAGTTGCCTCTGAATCAAACATTAACCAGACTATTAATCTCCCTGTTTTCATTCCAAATTTTCAAAACAAGGGTGAATATAAGCTGCATTTGCCAAATGTTCATAGATAGCTTTGTTTCAATTTACATAGGACTAAACAATTTCGTAAGTCTGACCAGTTGTGTCCTTTTCTAGACCCTTTTTGGGCAAAGCCATTTCCAAGGTCTCCTTAGCTAGATGGATTACACAATGCATACTGCAAGTCTATAAGGATAAAGGTTTGCCCCCTCCCGGTCCTGTTAAAGCTCATTCTACCAGATCTATGGCAACTTCTGCTGCTTTTTGGTCTAAGGTTTCACTGGATGATATCTGTGCGCTTCATTAAATTGCATATTTTATCTATTTTTGATACTTTCTCACCTTGGTCATTTGGAGTTTCAGTTTGTTTACCTTTTCGTTTAACTATCTGTGCAGCAGTGACCTGGGCAAGGTCGCATACATTTATTTCTCATAAGTTGGATTTGATCTCAAGGGAGCGCATCCTTTGGCTCTGCGGTGCTCAGGAATATCCTTCCATGAGGGCCTCCCAGGAGTTTTGATAGCTGGGGACTCTGTTCCACAGGTTGCAGTTAAATGAAGTTAACTACTTCAGATAAGTTATGTACTCACCATAACATTCCATCTGAGTAGTACTTCATTTTCTGGAACTGTCCCACCCTCCTTCCCCCAAACCTGTTCTAGGTTAGTGCTGTTATTGAGTTGCTGATAGTTTGAATAGTGGCAAACTCAATCTAAGGGAAGGTAGGAGATGTGTGGGATTATGGGTAAGGGGAGGAGCTTGGAGCAGATGCTTGAAAAATGTTGCCGGCTCGGATCTAGTATGGATCCGAATACCCACAGGTTGCAGAAAATGAAGTATAACTGATCAGATGGAACGTTATGGTGAGTACATAACTTCTTTTTATGAAGTGTTTTATCTGTAACAGCTGAAAGAATGGCAAAGGTGTTGCCAGAATTGATGTGGATCATCGTGGTTTTGTGGAAGGGAGGCAAAAACTTGACAGCATTAATAGAATAGTGATCATGCAGAGGAAGCAAAATGTAAGAACATATCAGTGCTGTTGGTGGGTCTTAATGCAGAGAAAGCATTTGTCAGAGTAAGCTGGGATTTTGAGTAGACAGTGGAGGTGTTTCTATCCCCTGATAGAGTAAGGTAAATTAAGAGGATATGCATTTTATATATATATGGAATCGAAGACAAAGTAGGAAAGTTTCTCTGGTAAGTAATATCTGAAGAGAGGAACTAGGCAGGGGTTTCCTCTTTCCCCTTTATTTGCTTTATATTTAGAGCCACTGGCAAAGAAAATAAGGGACTCAGAAATTAAAGGATATAACTGGTATGGTAATCGAGAAGTTTTGTTTTATTTGTAGGTATTTTGTACCTGATCAAACCAAAATAGGACGGCTCAGTGTTGAACATTTGGAGAAGTTTCAGGTCTTTTCAGGATGTAAAATTAATGAAGATAAAACAAATGCTACACATGTAAACTATGTACCTCCACATGAATTGGTTAAGCAATACCTATATTTACAGAGGCCAAATTAAGTATTTAGGAGTATGGATTAAAAAGGATTTTTTATGACGGCTAAGGATATATAGGAAGATTAAAAATGTAATACAAAAATTGAGAAACCAGAAGCACTTTATGGATAAAGATGCAAGCAGTGAAATGTTTAGTCCCTTTAATTTTTTTATAGAGGTCAGGCATATTTTTATCAACCAGGTAAGTGGTGGGCAGTAATAGAGTTAAAGGATTTTATCTGGAAGAGCAATAGGACAAGGGTTAAGGGGCTTAAGTTGATCCTTACAGTAGAACAAGATTGTGAAGAATTAACCTGATTTGAAGAGAGTTTAAAGCTACACATTTAAGGCTCGTATACATAACACAATCAGAAAACTATAATTCAGAGTAGAAAAAGATGAAGCTGGGGGGGGGGGCGGTTCAGGAAGTAAGGAGAGAGATTTTTGGAAGCAACCTTAAGGAGATTGAGACTAGGCTGAAAACCTGGAAGGTACCTGGAGATTGCCTAGAGAGAAGGTGCAGGACTTCAAGGAACTCTGGTCTCTAGCAGGAAAAAGAGAAAATAGATGAATGAAGAATAGCAGAGCCTCAAAACATGTGAGCTGTTTAGAACAGATGCGCGACAAAGACAAGTATGAAAATAAGCTATATAAGGAAAGGTGATTGAATGTAGAAGTTAAGCAAGTCTCGAAAGAAAGGAGTGTAAGAAAATGTGGGCAGTAGAGAAGATGAACCAAGCTAAGAAGGAATGCTGGTTTGCTTACAAAGAAGCAAAGAGCATTTGGAATAGCAAAGAACAATGCACCAGAGGCACTCTGCCAGCTTATGGAAAGTGACTCAACAAAAGGCACAAACTTTATCAGGTTGCAAGACAAAATCCTAAAGATGGTCATCTGGCACCTGTCATAAGAGATGTTAACTTTACCAGTTCACAGCACATTAGACAGTACTTCTAGCAGCTTCTTGGTGAAGAAAAACCCACAGAAGCTGCACTGCCTGAGACACTGCCTACAATAAAAAGATGACCCTAAGAACTGCACTAAGAAAAATGGAAGTCATGGAAGACAGTAGGCTCCAATAAGGCCAGGATGGATATGATCAAGATTTTAGGTGAGTTAAGGGAGAAATGGTTCCAGAGGGTACTTGTAGCAGTATGGTGAGAGGTATATCCCAGATGACTGGAAAACAAGCAAGACTTTTATTTAATTATTACTTAATATATAGGCACACATACTTGTGTGGAAAGAGACTAAAGAGGTCATACAAAAATTGAGAAACTTTAAGCTCTTGGATAAGTAAGATTTAAGCAGGTTTTTACTCCCTTTATGTTTATGTACAGGTCAGACGTACCAAAAGACGTGGACAAAAATTTATTCAGTTCCAACTGTATTAGCCTGGCAGTGGAAGATGGCAATAATTAGGATAAGCTGATTTTCCCAGTAGGACAAGGTGTTTAAGATTGTGATTTGAACGGATATTTTCGAGCTAAACAGTTAATGCTCATATACATAACACAAGCAGAAGGTTGTAATTCAAAGTGAAAAGGGATGATGAGGCCGGGGAAGGTTAAGAAATGAGGATGGAGTGGGATTTTGGATGCATGCCCTGGAGGAGAAAACATTCTTGTGCCAGTACACAAGAAAGGAGACTTTTCACCACTGTAGGCATAAGAGGCATCAAACTCTTGCAAAAAAGAATTCTGCATGCCCTGTCTTAACTCTACTAATCTTTGAAACATTTTTCCAGTGGGAGCCTTATGCTCAACCAGTATGTCCTTCATTTCTGTCTGATTTAATTTTATCAGCTCATCCGAATTAGTTTTGTCCAGCATTTTGTCATTTAACTGTACTCCTGCATTGTCACATTGATTTTAAGTGCCTCAAGAGTAGTTTCATTTTTTTTTGTTTTACAGAACTTGCAGCTTGGTAGGTTACCTACTGTAATCATTACCAGGAGGGTTTACGTATAGGGGAGGGCAACTTATGCAAAGAATGCCTCCCTCTCCATGTATTGCGGCTAGTGACAGTTTAGATATATAGATATATAGATATATAGATATATAGATATATAGATATATAGATATAGATTATACACGCACACACTAGCTTAATCAAAATAAGAATGATAGAATATATCTAGGAAGAACACCCTTGCTTAATAAAGCTGCTGTATGGCTTCATGGAGATGCAGTTGCTTTTGGAAGGTAATTCATCATGTTGCTGTAGTACCATATTTAACAAGATGCTAGGGAAAGATCAAAGATATGTGGAGGCAGTTTAAAGAAAGTGGTTCCCTTGGGCAAGTCTGTTGGTATGGGGCCAGGAAAAACAGCATGTGAAAACCCCTCCAGATACCGCTACATAACTTGTGCGGGATGACAGGTATTAGTCCATACGAATCCACCAAAGGTCGAAGCATAGTATTAGAAAACCTTAAAGGCAAAATTCTTAGGTCCTTTTTTTCCTCCCTCAGTTTGGCAATCCTCAAGCCTTGTCCCATTGGGCTTGATACCGTTCGATCTTTAGATGTGAGGATCTTTCCTTTTCTCAGATTTACTAAGGCTTCTGAGGGGCTATTCAAGCAAACCTGCCCACCAGCATCCTGGCCATGGGAGCTTTTTTTGTATGAATGGCCCTAACTCCCCTCCGAGTGGTAACATGGGAACCTACATCACACTAGTCATCATATGCTACTCCAACAGATTACGTCATGCTACTGTCGTGTTGATTGGCCACTCAGTTGTCTGCATCGAGCCCCACTCATATGACCCAATTCCTGTCCTGCAACAGGGATGGTATCTGGAAGCACAGTCTCAGACTGGTTGGGACCCTCCCTCTCCTGTTTGAGTGCATACAGCTGCCTCTACCATACTGGCAAGAGCTGCTATAGAACCCTGGTTAAGAATACAAGAGAATAGTAAAACCATCATTATTTAGAGGTCTGTCAATATACACATTACAAAGCAGCATGCTGAAGTAGAGCCAAAAAAATGACCCCCTAAAGTATTGCAGCCTGAAAATATTGTAAAGCAGAAAATATAAGCAATGAGCTGAAGAGAAGGGAACACTTTCTGCAAGGGTATATTCTAAGAAATGAAGTTAAGAGGTAGGGAAAATGCATAACCCGAGAATTCTAAACTTTGTCGAGCTTAAAAAGTGCCAAAAATGAATTCTAAGCAGTAGGTAAATGTTGAGGAAAAACTTGGTGGCAAGAGAGACTGTTTGAGGAAGAAGTGGTACCTGGATAGAATTCTAAATGGAAAAATAAGGGAGTAATGTAGGTACCAGATACCCATACCCCTCAACTGTCCAGATTTTCACCATGTTCAGATTTTTGGTCTGTTCCTCAAATTTTTTTGATTCTCCAACAAATCTCTGGGATCTGAGGACTGAAGTCACTAAATGACATACATTTGAGTTTCAGACTTCATATCCTTCAGAAAATATATGTTAATACAAACCTGGTACTCTAGCAACTTTCTAAATTTATAATAGCAATATTTAAAATCTGGCCATATTTTGGGGCCTTTGTGCCCCCATTTTGACAGGCTCTGACCAGATTTCTTGCGTAAAGTTTTTTCCAATAAACATTTTTATTAAATTATCATGTATGACATCAGCAGTCGTATGTAAATGAAAAACACTGACAACACTTCTGTTGCAAACATATATCAGACACCATTGAAACAACTGTAGTTGCAA